>NC_053024.1:64358982-64658982 GCF_003073215.2 Triticum urartu
GAATTCCTTGAATATCCATGATGCTAATGATATGCAAAGCCACAAGCTTGGGGAAGCTATGTTTGATGAAGATGATATTTTTTGTCCCCCAAGTTTTGATGAGCAAATTTATTATGATGAAAGCATGCCTCCTATTTATGATGATTATATTGATGAAAGTGGATTTGGAGAGGTCATGACTTTATTTTGTGTTGAATCCACTATTTCGGAAGAGGTTCCAATTGATTATGAGAACAAAGTTGCTATCTATGATGATTATTGTGATGACTTGTATGCTATAAATAATAATGATATCCATGAAGCTTGCATCATGATTTTAGTTTTCAATTGAGTTATGCCTCACATGATAATTATTTTGTTGAGTGTGCTCCCACAATTATTCATGAGAAGAATTTTGCTTATGTGGAGAGTAATAAAATTTCTATGCTTGTAGATCATCAAAAGAATGCTTTATGTGATAATTATATTGTTGAATTCATTCATGATGCTACTGAAAATTGTTATGAGGGAGGAATATATACTTGTAGGAATTGCAACAATATCAAGTTTCCTCCCTATGTGCTTAAAGTTTCAAAGTTATGCTTGTTTTGCCTTTCTATGCAAGTTCATTCTTGTCCCCCCAAGTTGTTTGCTCACAAAATCCCTATGCATAGGAAGTGGGTTAGACTTAAATGTGCTAGTCATATTCTTCATGATGATCTCTTTATGTTACAATTCTTGTCTTTTATGTGAGCATCGTTGAAATCATCATGCCTAGCTAGGGGCGTTAAACGACAGCGCTTGTTGGGAGGCAACCCAACTTTATTTTTTTTCCTGTTTAGTAATAAATTAATCATCTATCCTCTGTTATGATTGAGTTTTTATGTTTTAATTAGTGTTTGTGCCAAGTAGAACCGTTGGGAAGACTTGGGGAAAGTCTTTGTGATCATCCTGTAAAAAACAGAAACTTTAGCACTCACGAGAATTGCTGCCATTTTATTTGGAAAGTACTATTTAGTTAATTATTTTTGAAGATGATTAATTGATAAATTCCTCACGTCCAGCAATTTATTTGAGAATTTTATAAGTTCCAGAAGTATACGTTTGCTCCAGATTACTACAGACTGTTCTGTTTTTGACAGATTCTGTTTTCGATGTGTTGTTTGCTTATTTTGATGAATCTATGAGTAATATCGGATGGTATGAACCATAGATAAGTTGGAATACAGTAGATATTACACTAATATGAATTTAGAATTAGTTCACAACAGTACCTAAGTGATGATTTATTTTCTTATACTAATGGAGCTTATGAGTTTTTTGTTAAGTTTTGTGTTGTGAAGTTTTCAAGTTTTGGGTAATGATTCGATGGACTATGAATAAGGAGTGGCAAGAGCCTAAGCTTGGGGATGCCCAAGGCACCTGAAGGTAATATTCAAGGACAACCAAGAGCCTAAGCTTGGGGATGCCCCGGAAGGCATCCCCTCTTTCGTCTTCGTTCATCGGTAACTTTACTTGGAGCTATATTTTTATTCGCCACATGATATGTGTTTTGCTTGGAGCGTCATTTTATTTTATTTTGTTTTGCTTGCTGTTTGAATAAAATACCAAGATCTGAAATTATTAAATGTTAGAGAGTCTTCACATATTTGCATAATTATTCGACTCCTCATTGATCTTCACTTATATCTTTCGGAGTAGTTTGTCATTTGCTCTAGTGCTTCACTTATACCCTTTTAGAGCACGGTGGTGGTTTTATTTTATAGAAATAGATGAACTCTCATGCTTCACTTATATTATTTTTAGAGTCCTAAACAGCATGGTAATTTGCTTTGGTTATGAATTTAGTCCTAATATGATGGGCATCCAAGAGGGATATAATAAAAAATTTCATATAAGTGCATTGAATACTAAGAGAAGTTTGATACTTTATGATTGTTTTGAGATATGGAGATAGTGATATCAAAGTTGTGCTAGTTGGGTAGTTGTGAATTTGAGGAATACTTGTGTTGAAGTTTGCAAGTCCCGTAGCATGCACATATGGTAAACGTTGTGTAACAAATTTGAAACAAGAGGTGTTATTTGATTGTCTTCCTTAGGAGTGGCGGTCAGGGACGAGAGATGGTCTTTTCCTACCAATCTATCCCCCTAGGAGCATGCGTGTAATGCTTGGTTTTTGATGACTTGTAGATTTTTGCAATAAGTATGTGAGTTCTTTATGACTAACGTTGAGTCCATGGATTATATGCACTCTTACCCTTCCATCATTGCTAGCCTCTTCGGTACCGTGCATTACCCTTTCTCACATTGAGAGTTGGTGCAAACTTCATCGGTGCATCCAAACCCCGTGATATGATACGCTCTTTCACACATAAACCTCCTTATATCTTCCTCAAAACAGCCACCATACCTACCTATTATGGCATTTCCATAGCCATTCCGAGATATATTGCCATGCAACTTTCCACCATTCCGTTTATCATGACACGTTCATCATTGTCATATTGCTTAGCATGATCATGTAGATGACATAGTATTTGTGGCAAAGCCACCGTTCATAATTCTTTTATACATGTCACTCTTGATTCATTGCATATCCCGGTACACCGCCGGAGGCATTCATATAGATTCATCTTTTGTTCTAGCATCGAGTTGTAATCATTGAGTTGTAAATAAATAGAACTGTGATGATCATCATTTTCTAGAGCATTGTCCCAAGTGAGGAATATAAAAAAAGGAGAAAGGCCATAAAAAGGGAAAGGCCATAAAAAAGAGAAAGGCCCAAAAAAATGAGAGAAAAAGAGAGAAGGGACAGTGCTACTATCCTTTGCCACACTTGTGCTTCAAAGTAGCACCATAATCTTCATGATAGAGAGTCTTTTGTTTTGTCACTTTCATATACTAGTGGGAATTTTCCATTATAGAACTTGGCTTGTATATTCCAACAATGGGCCTCCTCAAGTGCGCTTGGTTGTCATGAGCAAGCAAGTTGGATGCACACCCACTTAGTTTCTTTTGTTGAGCTTTCATACATTTATAGCTCTAGTGCATCCGTTGCATGGCAATCCCTACTCCTTGCATTAACATAATCGATGGGCATCTCCATAGATCATTGATTAGCCTCATTGATGTGAGACTTTCTCCTTTTTGTCTTCTCCACATAACCCCCTCATTATATCCTATTCCACCCATAGTGCTATATCCATGGCTCACGCTCATGTATTGCGTGAAAGTTGAAAAAAGTTTGAGATTCCTAAAGTATGAAACAATTGCTTGGCTTGTCATCGGGGTTGTGCATGATGAGAGCATTCTTGTGTGACGAAAATGGAGCATGACCAAACTATATGATTTTGTAGGGATGAACTTTCCTTGGCCATGTTATTTTGAGAGGACATGATTGCTTAGTTAGTATGCTTGAAGTATTATTATTTTTATGTCAATATGAACTTTTCTCTTGAATCTTTCGGATCTGAATATTCATACCACAATTAAGAAGAATTACATTGAGATTATGCAAATTAGCATTCCACATCAAAAATTCTGTTATTATCATTTACCTACTCGAGGAGGAGCAGGAATTAAGCTTGGGATGCTGATACGTCTCCAACGTATCTATAAATTTTGATTTTTCCATGCTATTATATTATCAACCTTGGATGTTTTATATGAATTTATATGCTATTTTATATGATTTTTGGGACTAACCTATTAACCCATAGCCCAGTGCCACTTTCTATTTTTCCCTTGTTTCAGTGTTTCGCAGAAAAGGAATATCAAACGGAGTCCAAACATAATGAAACCTTCGAAAAAGTTATTATTGGAAAGAAAGCAATACAGGGGACTTGGAGTGCACGTCAGGGGATCAACGAGGAAGCCATGAGGCAGGGGGCGCGCCCACCCCCTGGGCGCGCCCTCCACCCTCGTGGGCCCCTCGTGGCTCTCCTGATGTATTTCTTCCGCCTATATATATCCATATTCCCTAAAACTATCGGGGAGCACAATAGATCGGGAGTTCCGCCGCCAGAAGCCTTCGTAGCCACCAAAAACCAATCTAGACCCGTTCCGGCACCCTGCCGGAGGGGGAATCCCTCTTCGGTGGCCATCTTCATCATCCCGGTGCTCTCCATGACGAGGAGGGAGTAGTTCTCCCTCGGGGCTGAGGGTATGTACCAGTAGCTATGTGTTTGATCTCTCTCTCTCTCTTGTGTTCTTGAGGTGATACGATCTTGATGTATTGCGAGCTTTGCTATTATATTTGGATCCTATGATGTTTCTTCCCCCCTCTACTCTCTTGTAATGGATTGAGTTTTTCCTCTGAAGTTATCTTATCGGATTGAGTCTTTAAAGATTTGAGAACACTTGATGTATGTCTTGCCGTGCGTATCTGTGGTGACAATGGGATATCACGTGATTCACTTGATGTATCTTTTGGTGATCAACTTGCGGGTTCCGCCCATGAACCTATGCATAGGGTTTGGCACACGTTTTCGTCGTGATTCTCCGGTAGAAACTTTGGGGCACTCTTTGAGGTTCTATGTGTTGATTGAATAGATGAATCTGAGATTGTGTGATGCATATCGTATAATCATACCCACGGATACTTGAGGTGACATTGGAGTATCTAGGTGACATTAGGGTTTTGGTTGATTTGTGTCTTAAGGTGTTATTCAGTACGAACTCTAGGGCTGTTTGTGACACTTATAGGAATAGCCCAACGGATTGATTGGAAAGAATAACTTTGAGGTGGTTTCGCACCCTACCATAATCTCTTCGTTTGTTCTCTGCTTTTAGTGACTTTAGAGTGACTCTTTGTTGCATGTTGAGGGATAGTTATATGATCCAATTATGTTATTATCGTTGAGAGGACTTGCACTAGTGAAAGTATGAACCCTAGGCCTTGTTTCAACACATTGCAATACCATTTGTGCTCACTTTTATCATTAGTTACCTTGTTGTTTTTATATTTTCAGATTACAAATTGATGCATATTTATGGCTTTATAACAATGATTACGGAAGGCAACCCTTGTATATGAAATACAAATGACGATGATATGTTTATTTTGATTCTGTTGCGACCGTTTATCAGTTGGAAGTGGCCCATCGTCGGCTTCTACCCCTTTGTAGATACTACGCAGGGTGTCTCCGCAATAACAAGACAACCCTTAGCCGACGTCTCGGTGCCCGAAGGCGGTTGTGTTAGCGGAAACGAGGCAATCAGATATGTGGACTTTATAACTTTCACTTAGTCATAGGAGCTTTAAACTGGGGAAGCTAGCTATGATCCCCCGGTTAGTGTTCGGCGACATCCGAGGTCAAGCCGTAAACACTTCGGCCAATGTTATGAACGACCCGTCATTTAACACAGTCATCGGATCGCTGACCAGTTTATGCTTATTGTGACAGTCAATTTTCGGCTTTCTCCACTGAGGTGCTTAACCATGTGAGCTGGAAGCACAATCGCAGTGGTTCTCCCTTTGCACACCTAGCCGAACAAAGCGGAACGTAGGAGGCAAGCGCAGGAGCCGGGCAACCCAACTATTGATCGAAGACACAATTCAAAACCGATGCATATTTAGCAATATGCGAGAATGTTTTTGCCGAATCTCTAAAGGTGTCTAGCGTTGCACTGTGAGACTTGTGCTGAAAACACACAAATAGTTTAAAAGTGCCATAAGCTTGGAAAACCAAAAAACATCAGTAAAAACTTGACGTCCGAACCAGATCAAGTGTTTGATGCCAATCCGAAAGTTGGAAAAAAGAAAAAAATATGCTTCTGCCGTGCTTTAACATGACACACCCGATCTCAATACTTCAAGCGGGCCAGCCTACGACTTCGAGCTCCTTATCCCAAAGGCGGAGTACTTCTTCGAGGCCAGTTTAGCGAACTAAACTCGAGTGACTTTTTAGAGAGAAGATAGGCTATCCGGCTATTGACCATACACTCGGGTCGGAAAAGGAGTGGTAGAAAAAGACTTTGCAATAACCAAAAATAAAACACATTTACTATAAAACAACTCATATAAATTTTAAGAGCCCCCAAGTGACTTGGGTAAAAGAATTTTATGTATAATGATTGTATGTACCGATGTACTTATATCATATCTGTGTTCACCCGAATTTTAAACGCGCCTTAACCGACCGTAGGCTTCTCCCTCTTCGGTCAAGGACCGAAAAGTGTCATGTACTCCACCTGTTGAAAGCATCGACGGTGTTTCCGATAACCAGGCAATCAGGCCATAAGGCTGTAACAGACAAAGCGCGCTCAGGGAACTTATGCTATATTACTGACGAAGTGTAAGAAGCATCTTCGAAGAAAATAGTACCTCCACCGATACCTTTCTTCGGTTGCTCATTGTTACTATGAGACTTGTGCAATAGATTTTTTTTGTGCTCATGAGTTCCGTTGTGTGCCAACCATTATTGAAAACAATAAGAGCGCTAGCTTTCGGCTTCACCCAGTCTGAGGTACTAACTCGGATGACCCGGTAGTAACAATCGTAGAGGTGCTCCTGTTACCGCCTAGCCGAACAATCGGGAACGTAGGGGTAAGCACAGGAGCCAGGCAACCCAGCTTGTGAAACACTTAAGTCAACATGGTGCATATTGTGGCGTAATACACGAACAAGGAACGAATCCATACAAGTATAATCATATGCAAGAGGAAAGGCTTCATAAAGGAAGCCCCCAGGTAAACGGGGTATTTGAATTTGCTTGCAACAAACAAGGTTTTGACAAAGAAAGTTTTTCGCAAATGACTTTTTTTCAAAAAAGCATAATGCTTGGTTGAACCGAACAAAATTTAAAACTGAAAGTTTTTGAGCGTGAAAACGACTTAGCTGTTTAATGTGCTCGATGTTGATGACGCGGGCCGAGATTGTGGCGGGACGAGATCCCAGCCCCCAAGCCGGCCCCGAGATGACCGAGTAAAGAGCTCGGCTTGATGAAGTGGTGACGCAGCATAGTCGATGTGCGAGGTGAAAACCCCAGTCCGACTGCGGCGACGGAGCAGGCCGGCAGTGTGACGCCGAAGCCCCCAGCATGTGTCAATGAAGTGATGATGAAGCCCCCGGTCCAGCCAAGGTGATTCGGTAGGTCAGCAAGGTGACGACACAACCCCCACATCAACACATTAGTGCGCCAAGATAATAGCACTACCCGGCCGAAATCATTTACCTGTGCACAAAAAATAGTGCAATCCGGAGATAATAATAATGATGATACTGATAATAAATCTCTGCATAATTAATAACTAGCGGGTTACCCGCGCATTTGCACGGCTAGACTTGTTATGTTTTTGGGCACATCAATGTGATAAGGATCAACATTCTGCAATGCAAACCATATAATTCCATACTAATTTTCATATTCTCTTCTACTTCTCTTCATTCATCACTATTTACCACCACCAATATTTGCTCCGAGGGCCAATAGTTATTTTAGCTGCCAAGTTACCATAGATATATCATTCTAAAATGTAGAAAAGGATTGAAGTTGAAATGAGCATATTGATGAAACATTATGAAGCCGAGGTTAAAATTTATATCTTAGCCACCAACTTATCATGGGTATATCTCTAAAACTGCATAAAAGGATTGTAGTTGAAATGTGCCCCTTGACGAAATATGATCAAGATCTGGCGTGTGACAGGAAGTTCCTAACTAATGGCATTGAGGTTATTTAGCGTCCTACAATGCAAAAAAATTACCATGAATTATTTTTCCTAAACTTCATGCCCTCTTCCTATTCTGTGTCCCTGCAATTTTGGTTTCCTCTCGATCTTCCATGCATGATCTAGATGCTTTGGCAATATCCTCTTACTTTTTTAACACACTACATACGCAAGTGCTCATACATACGCACATACACTCACCCCCTATGAACGCACACATGCACACCCTAACCTTATGAGCACCTTTAAGAGACTGAGCCGGCATAACATCTTAAAATTTACGAAGTCACCGTAGGCGCCTCGTCGTCGACCGGAACGTCTCCTCCTACTGAAAGCGCATCGCCAGCAATATCCTCTTACTTTAGTTGTCATTGTAGGCACCATCTTGTCATAGATTCTATTTTTTTAATGTTTTTCTACAGCAACTTATGTTTTAATCAATTGATATCAGATTACTAATTTATTTTATTTCATACTCAAATCTACATGTTGTAGTTTATATTTGAGTCCAATAGTTGAATTTTCTATAATGAAAATTGATTTATGATTTTTTTATTTACTATTTTTAACTTCACATACAAATTGAGTCATCTTCTTTGACCATCTAATAAGAAAATCTAGTAGTGTTTTCATCAATCTGACTTAAAACCTTGATCAACTGTGCTTACATATATGGTCTAGCTTAACATCACAAATTATTCAGTGGCTTCTATTTTTGTAGGGATGATTGAACAATCGCTCGCATCACCCCGGTATGTCTAGCAATGTTGCTGTATATGGGATGTTTCAATGGGGTTGCGCTTACTTAGTTTTCATATGGTTGCTACCATTGTCCTTCTGTTGGTTGCCCGCTAAGTCCGTTTATGTCCACGATAGATGTGCGCAAATGTATAGGATTAATATACTGCTCGTGCTATGTACGTACGTACCATGTCAGAGGACCCTACATGTTAATTTTTTTCTTGGTTTAGTAACATGCGTGCATAATGTTTTTCCAAGTAAAAACATGCCCATAAGAAATAAATATGTTACTATTTAACCAAATGATCACAGATATATATGATATTGATGCATATTCCATCTACAACATAATAACATGTGTATTTAAGTTCTTACAAAAATATATATGTTGGCTGGCTGGTACGATCATGTGCTTTCAAACTAACATACCAGTTGGCTGCTGAAAGATTAAACCATGACACGTTCTGTTCGTTTGTCATCTTCCTCTCTCTTGCGGACATGACCATGTATTGTAGATCCAGCACTGCCAGAAACTTACCTGATCCTTCGCCGCATTGAATGCTCGGTTAGACATGGCAACTATCGTTGCACCAGAGCTAGTGTCCTCAACTGCAACCAAGGCCATAGCCTAATGAGGAAGTCCAATCACTGAGATCACCCACACGCTCAGACCATGCGTTGCATCTTTAGACCAACATTGGTGAGTCTGAGGCTAGTACAGAAATTCTCCTCCGGTTCCACCTTAAACCTAGTACATAAGAAGAAAATGTTAGATCTAGTGGGCTTTTCATCGAGCAGCTAGTGAACAATTCGGAGAAACCATGAGAGCATGGCTCCTAGCGAACATACCAGAGTAAATGAGAGGCCTCTCAATCTAGGACAGGGAATTGAGTCAACATTAACTGCAGAATTTTCTTGTAGATCATCAATCCTGCCGAAAATAACCCCGATGAAACCCATTAATACACTATAATCAGCTGACGTAGATAAATGTTGTGGAGATTGCATGATCTAAGAATCATGCCTACAAAAATTTGATTGCAAAGTCACAAACGGGACCTACTGACATCAAAAAATTGATTCGTCATCAACGCTGGCAAATGCCAATTGGATTCGTCATCAACGCTCGCAAATGCCAATTGTTAATGGGTGGAAGGACTCAGGCGAATAGGTGATACGTGTCCCTCTGGACAAAGAAATAGGGAAGCTGGCGATGGAAGCCTCACCGAAGATGTTCATAGTCGACCTACGACCCCGTTCCGACATGGCAAGGGTGCCATGCTTGATTGAAGAAGGCGCCAGAGGCTGCCGCGCTCCATTGAAGAAGGCGAATCAGGGAAGTGCTGCGTGTCGAGGAGGTCACGGCTGCGAGTCAGCAGGGATTGGGATAGCCAAGCAAGGATGTTTTTTACAGGAAGTCAATGAAATCTCTCGGTACAAAGGAATCCTCTCCAATGGGCAAGAAGTGGCAGGTTGCCCATGTGTAGCGTGGCTTCCTTTTATTATTTTTCTCGTAGTATTAGTATCCAAAACAGGATGTCCTTCCCCTGCACATAATTGTGGTTGTACTTTCCATACTAATGTCGATGTAGGGCATCGGCGTGATGCGATGAAGGCGTGGAAAAGCCTGACTTCACAGGCCGGTCTGAGTTCCGGAGGCGGCATTTGCCGAACTGTATACGGAAACTGACCGAACCACCACATGATCGTTGTTAATGTGGCCACCATTTGATAGACCTGTGTCAGGTTTCGGGTTCCGGCAGACTCTTGAGGTTCAAACACTGGGGTGCGCGCGGAGATCTCTCCCCTGCCGATCTACGTCCGATCCTCTCGTGCGAACTAAGATGAAAATGATGAACAACACAAGAGACACGATGTTTATACTGGTTCGGGCCACCGTTATGGTGTAATACCCTACTCAAGTGTGTGATGTGGTGGATTGCCTCTGGGCTGATGATGGACAGTACAAGGGAAGAACAGCCTCGCGAGAGGTGTTCTTGAGCTGGTGCGATGAACTGCTAGGGTGAGTTCAGTCACCTCTGTCTCTCTCTCTCTCTCTCTGCTGGGGTTCTACCAGATCTCTCCGGGGGTCTCCCCCTACTCTGTGGTGGCTAGCTCTATTTATAGAGGCCCTGGGCCTCTCCCCAAATAATGAGCGGGAAGGGCGCCAACAATTGGCCATTTCGAAGGGGAACATGTAGTATAAGTTATCATGACCAAAGGTGGTCTTCGGCTGCCAAAGGCACTGACAATGACACCGTCTTGAGCTCCACAGTGACCTCCGTCCTGCCGTCCGGCTGGTCTTGGTCTCGTTGCACCGGAATGGTAACCTTTGCCTGATGCCTTGACCTGTGCTTGCCCCCTTTACATCAAAGGGGAAACAAGGGCACTGCGCAGGCCGGCGCCCGCCTGGCGCCCGCCTGGTCTCGATCGTCATGGCTTGCATCACGGGTTCCTCGCGAGGTACCCCTGCCTTGATCTCTCCGCCTCCTCGCGAGCCTGCCTGATGAGGCTGCCTCTGAGGAAGCTTCCTGTCGTCCGCCCCGCGAGGCTTGGCCCCTCGCGAGGGTCTTTGAGCTTGAGCTGATGAAGATGGGCCGCGCTGGGCCCCCGCTTGAGCCACGCCGCAGGCTGCAGGCAGGCAAGTCTGGGGATCCGCGTTCCCAGAACACCGACAGTAGCCCCCGGGCCCAAGGCGCGCGCGGGCTTGGCTTAGCAGAGAAGCGAAGGGGCAAGCATGAAGCGCCGCGGGCCCTAACAGCCTACGGCCTTGGGCGCCGCGTGGCGGTTGATTGGGCGTGGGCGTCTGCACTTCCCACGATGCCTCGGCAACTGCACGACTTGACAAGTCCCTGCATGTAAAGATATGGGTCATGATTACCTAAGGTCATGGTGCTCGGCGGTTGGCCTTCCCCGGCTATAAGTACGGGGCCGCGCGAGAACCCAGTTGTCAGGTTGCTCCCTCCGCCGCCCACAGCGGTCCCTCCCTAGGCGGCAGAGCAGGAAGAGAGCCGGCGGGGGCCGAGGTAGCCGATGTCGAGGTGGTGGCGCCGCGTGAAGCCTCGAAGGCGGCATCTCCTGAGGCCCGCCCTGGGGCGGCGGTTGATGCAGGGTTTTGGCCTTCGACTCCTGAGGCCGAGGCTCCCGAGCCCCCAGCCGTTCTTCGCGAGGCGACACCCGACGGTGCCCCCAAAGTTGACTCCTCCGGCGTCAACAATCCTGAGGCTTCTTCTGCGCCCCAGGCCGACCCCCGCCCCAGGCGCATGGGTCGGTTTCGTGTAGACTTCGAGGCCCTTCGTAAGAGGAAGGAGGCCTCAGGCGGCAGCGACTGCCCTTGCCGCTTGTTGAAGCGCAGGAAGTACTTTGCCATCGACGAGTAAGCCTTCTTCTCTCCCTGCTTACTTGCTCTGTTATCCTCGTGGCTGACCGTGGCCCTTCAGGTCCCGCCTTGCTGAGTCCGTCGAGTCGACCCAGGAGCCAGCCCCAGCAGCTTCGCCCCCTTTGCTGGCTCCGGGTCCGCCGAGCTCAGGTGGCGCCCTCGCCGCTGGACCGGTTGGTGGAGTGATCTGCTCCATAGGGCGCCTGGAGCTTGCTCGCCTGATGCCCTTTCTTCGCGAGTCTCCTTGGGGCGTGTCAGGCTTGCCCCGTGCCCCTTCTCTGGTCATAGAAGGCGAATGGCTGAGGTCTGTCCTTGGCTCCTCCTCCGTGGGTGGATCGATGTCGGGCCGGACTCTCAGGGCAGTCCATCCGGCGACGGCTGGGGCGGCAGCCCCCTGCCCCACGCCTGGAGGGGGCTTACCGCCTCGGGGCCCTCTGCATGCTCCGGCGGAAGAAGATGATGTGGAAGAGGTGCTCAGGCGTGCTCGGGAGTGTCGTGCCCTTCGTGAAGAGTTCCTCCAGTGGTGGCGGATGCGGTGAGCCGAATCGGGGCAGAGCTTGCTCACAAGGATGCGCGCCTTGAGGCCGAAGGTTTGCGTCTTGTTGAGGAGAAGTGCAAACTAAAGGTTGCCGTAGCCTTCGCGCATCATCAACGTGATCTTGACAACGCGAAGGCTGAGGCATCGCTGCAGCTTCGCGGGAGGCCTGCTCCCTGGCCGTTGAGGAGGCTCGAGAGGCAGACCAGCGGCGCAAGGATGTGGAGGAGTTCGCACGGGAGCTCCAAGCCTGGAGCAACTCCCTGGAGCAGCAAGTGGAATTGCGCCAGGTGGCCCTTGAGTCGATGGGGGCGGCCTCTGTCGACCGGGTGGAGCTTCTGAAGCGCGAGGAGGTGCTGACGCTGGAGGCCACCAAGCACAACCTTGACCTTGAGGGGCTGGAGACGAGGGAGCGCCTGGTGGCCCAGGCGGAGGATGACGTTGCCGCGCGCGAAGCCCGAGTCCAGGAAGAAGTCGATTGCCGCGTGGCGGAAGCTCGCTCGGCCCTCGAGCGCGAACACATGACGAGGTTGGGGCTGATCAAGGCCGAGGCCGAGGGCAGGACCGCAGCCCTCAGGGCCAAACTGACCGAAGCAACGCGGCGTGCGGACTCCTCCGCAGCCGCCCTCGGCACAGCGCAAGCGGAGCTGTCCTCTTCCCGGGCCGAGCATCTTCTTCTTCAACAGAGGGTCAATGACGCCGAGGCCGTCGCGCAGGGAAGTGAGGACGAGCTCCGTCGGTGGCGGGTTCTAGAGCATGTGCATGCCCCCATGCTTCAAACGCTCCGAGAGAGGGCCAACACAGCTTTGGGCTATGTCTGCGAGGCTGCTACTAGGGAGCCGCACGAGGTCAACTACGTCGACAACCTCCAATTTATCACTGATGTGGTGACGCTTCTGGAGAACCGGTCCGAAAGGTCCCGCTGGCTTGTCGAAGAGAGGAGCCGAGCCTTGCTCGGGTGTGCCTTCTCCCGTGTCTTCAGCTATCTGCAGGATAGGGACCCCCACTTTGACTTCGACGCTGCCATCGCACCCGTGCCCATTGCCGTCCGAGGTGACCTGGTGCGATGGGTGGAGGACAACGTGGAAGCCCTCGTCAAGGCCTTCGCGTCTGATGACGATGG
Source organism: Triticum urartu (assembly GCF_003073215.2). Classification (NCBI taxonomy): domain Eukaryota; kingdom Viridiplantae; phylum Streptophyta; class Magnoliopsida; order Poales; family Poaceae; genus Triticum; species Triticum urartu. Next base: position 64,372,411 of record NC_053024.1, read on the forward strand.
TGTGGTCGTGGGCGCCAATGAAGGCGACGTTGTGGACGATCCTGGCGATGATGGGGATGCTGGCGGCGGTGGTGACAATGTCGACGAAGCCACTGACGCTTCCGAGGGCGCCCCAGAAGACGTGGTGAGTGATATGTCCGACTGACCGCATGTCTCCGCAGTTTATCCTGCATGAAGAAGACTCGGGCTTGGCCCTGAAGAATATAAGAGCATTTTGGGAGGGGAGGCCCCTGATGTAAAGATTTGTAATCCGTACTCTGGTGAGCACAACGTTATGCGTGAGTTTAGTCGCTAGCCCGGTGATGGTTCGGTTGATTCGTTTACCTTCCGGCCCTGGCGTGCCCTGAGCGGGCCTGCGGGGGGATGCTACCCTCCGGCGTCCCTCGATTAACCTGCTAATCCTGTGACGAGGACCTCCGGAGAGGGTGCAGAGACAGTGGTCCTGGCTGTATGCGTGCCTGGCCCGTCCCGGCTCACGAGGGGCTCGTGAGGGGGGGCAGCTAACGCTACCTTGGGACGTAAATCCGAAACCAGAATGCGAGAGATTGCTCGAACGAGACTAAACACCCCCTCCCCGAATGCACGCAAGCTTCGAACTCAAATCCAACTTCAATCCAAACCAAAGAAACTTGCTGACAAGGAAGAAGCAAAAAAGCAAAAAGGCGGAAGAAAAACAAAAAAGCCGCGTCCGGCGCCTAGTCTAGTCTTTGATGTCTTCTCACCAGCGCGGAGCTAAGTGCTGCCACTGGGTGTGGGCGGGAGCCCCAGGGACTGAGGCTGGCGCTCCTGAGACTCCGGGGCGTGTACAGCCCCACCCATTATTACGTGAGAGTGTCACGGGGCGGCGAGCTTCACAGGCACTGGGCCTTCTTCACAGGTACTGGCCTTGCTTCATATCGCCAGACGAGGGCCCCGCCTTGCGCCTCACTCTGCCGCCATTGATGGTGACCGGAAACCAAGGACGACGCCAATGGGGTAGAGCAGTCCCCAGCGGTTCCCCCTACGACCACGGGTCCTCCGCCGGGGGCAGGCCATGGGTCACCTCCCCGACAGAGGGCCTACCTCCGGAGAACATCTTGACCCGACCGCCACGAGGGGGAGCCCGAATCTCGGCCCCTTTCCTGCAGCCCCATGCACCCTCCTCCCGAGGGCTAAGAGGCCGCAGCGTTGGGGCAGCCATCCGCTGCGGCGACCTATACCTCCTGCGACCCATGGTTAGCGTAAGCTTGCTCCTGAGGGATGAGTGGTACCCGATAGTTGCCACTGTCGGCGGATTGTCGATGCTCTCTTAGGGTTCCTGAAAGAGCTCGGCTTCCGGTGCCTCCTCGTCCCAGCCGGGCCCGAGGAACGAGTCGTGACCTTCTTCCACCTCGCGCCCTTGATCCACCATGCGGGGTACGTAGGCCTCCAGGGCGACCACCTCGTGGACCTCACTGTAGCGCCCCGCATGCCACGCAGTCTGGCTTGGGGCGTTGCCTTGTATGTGATGACGCGGTGGTCCGCCGAGGAAAAAGGCCGCGGCGCGCATCCCTTCGTTGGCCTGGAGAAGGGCCGGCGCGATCTGCCGCCCGGTGCCGGCGGAGGTGTTGGCGCTGGACCGGCCCTGGGGCCCGCTTGAAATCGCGTGGGCGCGCATAATGCCATAGTGCGACCTGTCCTGGATCTGGGGCGACAGCTGGATGCAGAAGGGGGGCGCTCCCGAGGCGGCGGCGGCCAGGAGCTCGGCCACTCGCTCCAACAACACGTCGCGGCCGCCTTCCACCAAGCGGCACCGTAGTAGCTCTCGGGCCACTGTGAGCGCGGCCCTGGAGTTCGCCTGCTCCCGTCGGGTGTATGGCGCCGTAGCAGCGGCGTGGTTCGAGGCCCTTGCTGCGGCCCGCACCTGCCGTGGCGTGAGGGCAGGCGGCGTCTGGCTGCGTCGCCCACGCCCCGCAGCGCCCTCCGGAGCGCGAGCTGTCTGAGGCGCAAGGTTGAGGTCGCCCTAAGACGGCGACACGGCGTGGGCGGGCCACGCCGCCCAGCGATTGGCGTTGGCAACCGGGTTGCTTGACATCTGGGTGGAGAAGCGGCGGAACGCGACACGGAGGAAGGAGGACTCCGACGCACCCCTACCTGGCGCGCCAAATGTCGGGTTTCGGGTTCCGGCAGACCCTTGAGGTTCGAACAGTGGGGTGCGTGCGGAGATCTCTCCCCTACTGATCTACGTACGATCCTCTCCTGCGAACTAAGATGAAAATGATGAACAACACAAGAGACATGATGTTTATACTGGTACGGGCCATCGTTGTGGTGTAATACCCCACTCCGGTGTGTGGTGTGGTGGATTGCCTTTGGGGCTGATGATGGACAGTACAAGGGAAGAACAGCCTCGCGAGAGGTGTTCTTGCGCTGGTGGGATGAACTGCTAGGGTGAGTTCTGTCGCCTCTCTCTCTCTCTGCTGGGGTTCTACCAGATCTCTCCGGGGGTCTCCCCATACTCTGTGGTGGCTAGCTCTATTTATAGAGGCCCTGGGCCTCTCCCCAAATAATGAGCGGGAAGGGCGCCAACAATTGGCCATTTCGAAGGGGAACATGTAGTACAAGTTATCCTGACCAAAGGTGGTCTTCGGCTACCAAAGGCACTGATGATGACGCCGTCTTGGGCTCCACGGTGACCTCCGTCCTGCCGTCCGGCTGGTCTTGGTCTCGTTGCACCGGAATGGTAACCTTTGCCTGATGCCTTGGCCTGTGCTTGCCCCCTTTGCACCAAAGGGGAAACAAGGACACTGCGCAGGCCGGCGCCCGCCTGGTCTCGATCGCCATGGCTTGCGTCACGGGTTCCTCGCGAGGTACCCCTTCCTTGATCTCTCCACCTCCTCGCAAGCCTGCCTAATGAGGCTGCCTCTGAGGAAGCTTCCTGTCATCCGCCCCGCGAGGCTTGGCCCCTCACGAGGGTCTTTGAGCTTGAGCTGATGAAGATGGGCCACGCTGGGCCCCCGCTTGAGCCACACCGCAGGCCGAAGGCGGGCAAGTCTGGGGACTCCCGTTCCCAGAACGCCGACAACCTGTGATGAAACAAACCAGAGTAATAATTCCTTGGGAAAAATAAACCCAAGCAAGAAAAAAAATACTAGGATTAATAGCACCTGGTTTATCTGTTGTGGCAATCTGGAGAAAGGTTACTCCCAAAATTGGGATTCGATCCGCACACCCATTGCCTGGTGGGTGATGAAGCGGTGGCATGGCGATGCTGGCAAAGGTTGGCTCGCCGAGGCAAAGCTCGTGGTCCAACTAATGTGATGAAGCTGGTCGGCTGGTGACGCCGAAGTCTCCGAAGTAAGTTGATGAAGAGATGGTGAAGCCCTCGGTCTAGCCGAGGAGACGGAGCAGGTCGGTAAGGAGACGTTGCCGCTGCCATGTCAGCTGAGGTGTTGAAGAAGTTCGGCGTGATGGACATCGGCTTGAAGAAGCAACAGTGCGGCCATGCCGATGCAGGTCGTAACTTGTGACGCGGTCAATGCCGGCTTGATGAAGTGACCATGCGGCGATGCCTGTGTGCCCACTCCGTGTAGTCCGTGGGGCGGCGATGTTGGTGATGATTTATCCTTGGTGATTCGAACTCTTGTTCGCTCGCCGAGATGATGATCCGAAGAAGTTGAGCTCGGCTCAAAAAGCGACGACGTGTCTAGCGCAGGTCGGCAGCCGTGGAGCAATATTGCCAGACTGGTTTGACACCAGCATGACGGTGAAGATTACTTCAAAGGAGGCTTAAAATTTTATGGGCACGTGTTTAAAAACAACGCATAATACCCTAGAAGAAAATTCGTTTAAGAAGGTTGTCCAATATCACGTTCATAAAGAAACATGAATTCGGGTCGGATCCGTATTCGCGCAGGAAACAGATCTGAAAATTGGTCCACTCATCAGAAGGTTCCCGGAGTTTGAACCGTCAAATCGAGCTGAAATTTTGAGGGGTGGTGGATATGGAAATTCCGCAGCCGATCAACGGTTGTATCTTCTAAAGGATGTCCGAGCTAGGTGCTAGAGACCACGCCCTAAACTCGTCTAGATTCCCTTCTAGATTTGACAGGGTTCTGGTATATCATAGATTGCCTGAGATTCCTCCATCGGAACTCGACGAAATTTTGCATGATTGTTGTAGACTCAATTCCGTACAATTCCACCAAAGGAATCGTCAAAGTGATGCTCGAGGAGGTGGTGGCAGCGGGTACAAGTTCGATGTTCGAAAAAACAGCACGGTCGCCCGAGGGCAATGTTGACGTTGAGCCCCCGAGCTCCATGGATGATTCCTCCAAGATCTTGATAGAGATCGGACTTGATGTTGATGAAGGCACCCGTCCGAACATGACGATCGGAGATGGAGCGCGGTCCTCGGTCGAGCCAAGGTGACCAGTCGAGCCAGCGACGAGGATGCCGGCATCGCAGTTGATCTGTGGGCGAGCCATTGATCCTTTGCCGATCACACAATGGAACTCTCAATGAAAGCACCATTGTGGGTGTCAAAACCGGCGGATCTCAGGTAGGGGGTCCCGAACTGTGCGTCTAGGATCCATGGTAACAGGAGACGGGGGACACGATGTTTACCCAGGTTCGGGTCCTCTCTATGGAGGTAATACCCTACTTCCTGCTTGATTGATCTTGATGAATATGAGTATTACAAGAGTTGATCTACCACGAGATCGTAATGGCTAAACCCTAGAAGTCTAGCCTACGCATATGGTAATGAGTATATGTGGTCTAAAACCTAAGGGTATGATGAATAATATCATAATCCTCGATTGACTAGCCTGGCCTCGGCTTATATAACATACCAGAGGCCTAGGATAACAAGAGTCCTAGTCGAATACGTCGGTGGAGAGGAGTCCTTGTCTTGATCACCAAGTCTTGTGGAATCTTCCTCGTATATGTCTTCGGCTGTCCGAACTGGCCCATGAGTAAACGGCCATGGGGGTCCTCAGCCTAATCCAACTGATTGGGAGACGATGTGGTGAGTACCCCCTAGTCCAGGACAACATCACTGGGCTTGCGGGGCCCATCTAGGGAGGTGGCGGCGCTCACTGTCTCCCCCGCACAGGAGGTCGACCGAGGCCATGGCGAGGCCAGCGACAGGGAAGCTGGGAGTGGCTGCGGGGAAGGATGCCGGGGACGGAACTGGGCGTGGCCCCTCCGGATCCGGGTCGGAGCAGAGCAAATCGGGGCTCTGGCGATGGATGCGAAGGATACGAGGCGGCGGCGGCCATGGCAGGCTCCTGGGGGCGGCGGTGAAGCACCTGCGAAAGAGAGAGAGAGAGAGAGAGAGAGAGAGAGAGAGAGCTTAGAGAGGGAGGATGAAGGGGGAGGAGAAGGAAGCAGAGAGGCAGGGCGACATGGCTGGCCTGAGAGGTCGCCGCCGATGGCTGGCTCCGGCGAGGCCGTCGACGGGTGGTGGCGCTCGGGGCCGAGGTGAGGAGGCGGTTGCCTCTGCGAGATGATGCGGGAGGCGAGGCGAGCGCTCCTGTGCTACGGGCGGCGGCGTGGTTCCGGGCCCGGGCGGGCTCCAGATAGGTCCGGCGGGCCTGCGGCGAAGTGGGGCGCAGGGAGGACGCGTGGAGGCTTCCGATTGGCTGCGCGCGACAGCTGGCGGCGGCGTGGTCTATGGGACGACACCAAGTGGCGGAGAGGAGGTGGACGGCGCCGGATTACGAGGAGAAGGTGGGAGGTGGTGGCGGCTGATGATTTGGGGACGCTGAATTCGAGGAGGGGGATTAGCTGCTGCCCAAAATGGCAAGGGGGAGGTTTAAATAGGAAAAGGGAGGGTTAGGATTAGGATTAGGAGGGGTTTTCATCCGTTTTCAAACCGTTTGATCGCCATCGGACGGTCCTGGAGTGGAGATGGATAGGTAGATGGACTAGGTGGGCTGTGTAGGAGGGTTGGGCTGAGAGGAAAGGGGAGAGATGCAGCTCAGCACGGTTTTCAGAGACCGAAAACGTCTGACGTATGACCGGCTATAATGCCGCTATATGTTTAACGGTTGGACTATCAAACGAGCTCTGAATGCGACAAAAATTGACAGGCGGTCTATCTACACTATAATAAGACTGCGCACCAACTTTCAACCCATTCCGAGAACATTTTCCGGCCACTTATAAAATACTATTTCGAACGTGCCGCGGGCGCGTGCAAGTGTGCCTGGGCTCAGAACGGACAACGGAAAGAACTGGGAGATCCGTACGAATGCAAGTTTTGAAAACATGCAGATGCAATGCGGATGATGACATGGCAAGATGCAACATGCAAGCGAATGACAAGGCAACAATAGCGAATAATTGGAAGACACCTGGCGCAACAGTGTCGGGGCGTTACAGATCAAGCCCACCAAAACTACCTTTAAGGGACTAATACCAGGTGTAGAGGCCCGCTGCACGGGCTCAATCACATTGGAAATTGTCTTTGGATCACTGGACAACTTCCAAAGCGAAGACTTGATCTTCGACATCGTCCCCTTCCGCAGTGGCTATCACGCACTGCTCGGACGAACCGCATTTGCTCGCTTCAATGCGGTGCCACACTATGCCTACCTCAAACTTAAGATGCCCGGTCCATGCGGTGTCATAACAGTCAATCGAAACATGGAACGCTCCCTCCGTACCGAGAAGCACACCGCGGCCCTGGGGGCGGAAGTACAGGGCGGCCTTATCAGGCAAAACATTAATTTGGCGGCCAAGCCCCCGGACACTGTTAAACGAGTCTGAATTACTCCGCAGCAAGACAGCCCAGCTCGTCAGGAGTTGGACTAGCAATTCAGCCTTCGTCTCAGTCCCGACCGAACTGCAGCGTATGTACCACGCGTACCTAACTACGCACTAAAAATACCATGGGCAAAGACAGAGGCATAACTCGATCATGGTCCACAATACGGCTCGACCGTATCTGGGCACTCATACTTCCCCTTTTTCTTTTTTTCAGGTTTCTTTTCCACAGGCCCCTCACGACGGCCTCATCATCGGTCCTTTCGAAGGATAAACTTACCAAGGAGGCAAGCAGTATAGACGTGTGGCAGAAACATCTAGATGATCTTTTTGACGATCACTTTGCCCGTTGGAAGGACCCGCACGCAGCTTCCTCTTGTTCTCGGCATGTTAAATAGCCCTGTTGCTTATCACATTATTTGTACAAATATGCTTTGACATATCAATCAGATTATAATGGAAACAGTTTGCGGCCCAACATATGTGGCACTAGCTTACTCCTTCATTATATTTAAACTTTTTTTAATTGCACCCGTACAGTTTGGTACGACTTAACCCGCCAGGGGCTCCTTTGTGCTCCATATGTTGGCAACAAGTCCGAACACTTTTTACAATACAATTCGACGCCTCGAATATTGCATTATATGCATCGGCTCCGAATCATGTCTTTGGTCAATAGTTGGGTTGCCCGGCTCCTGTGCTTGCTACCTTACATTCCGTTTTATCGACTAGAGTAGTAAAGGGAGAACTACTGCGATTGTGTTTCTAGTTCATTTGGATAAACACCTCACTAGAGAAAGCCGAAAACTGACTGTCATGATGCAGCGAGAGCTGGTCAGCTATTCGGTGGCTAAAATCTCTTACGATTTTTCCGCAATACGCGACGGATCGGCTTCCACCCGATCAGGTGTTTACAGCCCCTAGTCTGGATAAACAAACTAGGGGTTGCGCCTATACTCCTATTAGTCAAACACCTATCGCTAAGTGAGGGTGATAAAGCCACATAGTCCGATTGCCTGGTTCGATGCACTAAACACCTCCTTCAAGGACCAAACTCTTAGGTCAAGTGTGTTTAGGTTCCAATCCAAACACCCCCATACTATCTACGTGGGGCTGAAGCCGATGACCGGCCAACTCTTAGATTTAAATAAACGGCCACACAGGAGGAAATATTTTTGAAAAACAATAAGCAATGTATTACATATAGGCTTTGTTCCACAATACAGGATTGGATAAACACAAATACATTCATTCAAAGATAATTCCCTTCGCACACTGGCCCGCTACAATGCGGGATCCTTCCAGGACGTCATCAAAATAGCGCTCGAGCGTGCGGTGCTCTTTTCCCTCAGGCGGCCGCTTGGTCGCAAGCTTGACGGCGTTCATCTTCGCCCATTGCACCTTGACGCGGGTGAAGGCCATCCGCGCACCTTCGATGCAGACCGATCCCTTTATGGCATCAAGCCGAGGGCAGGCATCGACCAGCCGCTTCACGAGCCCGAAGTGGCTGCTGGGTACGGCTTTGGCAGGCCATAGACGGATTATTAAATCCTTCATGGCCAATCCGACCACCCTATGCAGTTCGGACAACTGTTTCAGCTAATCACTCAGGGTCACCGGATGCTCTGGCGCAAGGTATTGCGACCAGAACAGCTTATGCGACGAGCTCCCCTCATTGGCTCGGAAGAACTCTGCAGCATCGGCCAAACTGCAAGGCAGATCCACAAACGCTCCTGGAGAACTCCAAATCTGGGTCAGTAAGAGGTACCTTTTCTTCACAAATTTGCTCTGCATAATAAAGGTCTTACCCGCCGCAATTTGCTTGGCCTCCTGGACTTCTTGGAAGGAGCCCTGGGCTTCAACCCGGGCCTCTTGTGCGCTTTGGCGGGCCTTAGCAAGTTCGGACTCTTGGTCCGCAATCTTGCGCTCCAAGGACCCACACTTCTTTACGGTGTCCTCGAGCTCCTTCTAAACCTTCCTGACCCTTGACTCGTGTTTTTTGTGGGCGGATTGTTCCTTCTCCGCCTTCTTCCGGGCCTCGCTCAGAGCCTTCTGCTACCTCTTGAGCATGCGTTGGTTTTCCCTTGAAGAGGAAAGGGTGATGCAGCAAAGTAGCATAAGTATTTCCCTCTGTTTTTGAGAACCAAGGTATCAATCCAGTAGGAGACTACACGCAAGTCGCCTAGTACCTGCACAAACAAACAAGAACCTCGCAACCAACGTGATAAAAGGGGTTGTCAATCCTTTCACGGTCACTTACGAAAGTGAGATATGATAAAGATAATAAGATAAATATTGTTGGTATTTTTGAGTAGATTGGAAAGTAAAGATTGCAAAATAAATGGTAATAGAAATGGTAGTTGTTGGGAGAATAATATAATGGAGAATAGACCCGGGGGCCATAGGTTTCACTAGTGGCTTCTCTCAAGATAGCATATTCCACGGTGGGTGAACAAATTACCGTTGAGAAATTGATAGAAAAGCGAATAGTTATGAGAATATCTAGGCATGATCATGTATATAGGCATCACGTCCGTGACAAGTAGACCGAAACGATTTTGCATGTACTACTATTACTCCACACATCGACTGCTACCCAGCATGCATCTATAGTATTAAGTTCATAAGAACAGAGTAACGCATTAGGCAAGATGACATGATGTAGAAGGATAAACTCAAGCAATATGATATAAACCCCATCTTTTTATCCTCGATGGAAACAATACAATACGTGTTGTTTCCCTTTCTGTCACTGGGATCGAGCACCGCAAGATTGAACCCAAAGCTAAACACTTCCCCCATTGCAAGAAAGATCAATCTATTAGGCCAAACCAAACTAATAATTCGAAGAGGCTTGCAAAGATATCAAATCATGCATAAAAGAATTCAGAGAAGAATCAAATATTGTTCATAGGTAAACTTGATCATAAACCCACAATTCATCGGATCTCGACATACACACCATAAAAAGAATTACATCGAATAGATCTCCAAGAGAATCAAGGAGAACTTTGTATTGAGATCCAAAGAGACAGAAGAAGCCATATGGCTAATAACTATGGACCCGAAGGTCTGTGGTAAACTACTCACACATCATCGGAGAGGCTATGGTGTTGATGTACAAGCCCTTCGTGATCGATTCCCCCTCCGCCAGAGCGCCGGAAAAGGCCCCAAGATGGGATCTCACGGGTACAGAAGGTTGCGGCGGTGGAAATAGGGTTTCATGGTGCTCCTGGATGTTTTCAGGGTATATGGGTATATATAGGAGGAAGAAGTAGGTCGGTGGAGCTGCGAGGGGCCCACGATGGTGGGGGAGCGCCCTCCCCCTCGGGCGCGCCCTCCTGCCTCGTGGCCTCATCGTTTCTTTCTTGACATCCACTCCAAGTCTCCTGGATTGCGTTTGTTCCAAAAGCGATCCTCGCGAAGGTTTCATTCCGTTTGGATTCCGTTTGATATTCCTTTTCTGCGAAACACTGAAATAGGCAAAAAACAGTAATTTGCACTGGGCCTTCGGTTAATAGGTTAGCCCCAAAAATAATATAAAAGTGCATAATGAGGCCCATTAAACATCCAAAATAGGTAATATAACAGCATGGAACAATCAAAAATTATAGATACGTTGGAGACGTATCAAGCATCCCCAAGCTTAATTACTGCTCGTCCTCGAGTAGGTAAATGATATAAACACAATTTTTGATGTGGAATGCTTCCTAACATAATTTTCAAAGTAATTCTCTTTATTGTGGCATGAATGTTCAGATCCGAAAGATTCAAGATAAAAGTTTAATATTGACATTAAAATAATAGTACTTCAAGCATACTAACTAAGCAATTAAGTCCTCTCAAAATAACATGGCCAAAGAAAGTTATCCCTACAAAATCATATAGTCTGGCTATGCTCTATCTTCACCACACAAAATATTTAAATCATGCACAATCCCGATGACAAGCCAAGCAATTGTTTCATACTTTTGACGTTCTCAAACTTTTTCTATCTTCACACAATACATGAGCATGAGCCATGGATATAGCACTATAGGTGGAATAGAATGGTGGTTGTGGAGAAGACAAAAAGGAGAAGATAGTCTCACATCAACTAGACGTATCAATGGGCTATGGAGATGCCCATCAATAGATATCAATGTGTGTGAGTAGGGATTGCCATGCGACGGATGCACAAGAGCTATAAGTGTATGAAAGCTCAAAAAGAAACTAAGTGGGTGTGCATCCAAATTGCTTGCTCACGAAGACCTAGGGCATTTTGAGGAAGCCCATCATTGGAATATACAAGCCAAGTTCTATAATGAAAAAATCCCACTAGTATATGAAAGTGACAACATAGGAGACTCTCTATCATGAAGATCATGGTGCTACTTTGAAGCACAAGTGTGGTAAAAGGATAGTAGCATTGTCCCTTCTCTCTTTTTCTCTCATTTTTTTATTTGGGCCTTTTCTCTTTTTTATGGCCTCTTTTTCTTTTTTCTTTTTTTCATCCAGAGTCTCATCCCGACTTGTGGGGGAATCATAGTCTCCATCATCCTTTCCTCATATGGGACAATGCTCTAATAATGATGATCATCACACTTTTATTTACTTACAACTCAAGAATTACAACTCGGTACTAGAACAAAAATATGACTCTATGTGAATGCCTCCGGTGGTGTACCAGGATATGCGATGAATCAAGAGTGACATGTATGAAAGAACTATGAACTGTGGCTTTGCTAGAAATACAATGTCACCTACATGATTATGCAAAGCAATATGACAATGATGAAGCGTGTCATAATAAACGGAACGGTGGAAAGTTGCATGGCAATATATCTCGGAATGGTTATAGAAATGCCATAATAGGTAGGTATGGTGGCTGTTTTGAGGAAGATATATGGTGGGTTTATGGTACCGACGAAAGTTGCACGATACTAGAGAGGCTAGCAATGGTGGAAGGGTGAGAGTGCGTATAATCCATGGACTCAACATTAGTCATAAAGAACTCACATACTTATTGCAAAAATCTATGAGTTATCGAAACAAAGTACTACGCGCATGCTCCTAGGGGGATAGATTGGTAGGAAAAGACCATCGCTCGTCCTCGCCCGCCACTCATAAGGAAGACAATCAATAAATAAATCATGCTCCGACTTCATCACATAACGGTTCACCATACGTGCATGCTGCGGGAATCACAAACTTTAACACAAGTATCTCTCAAATTCACAACTACTCAACTAGCATGACTCTAATATTACCATCTTCATATCTCAAAACAATCATAAAGAATCAGACTTCTCATAGTATTCAATGCACTCTTTTATGAAAGTTTTTTATTATACCATCTTTAATACCTATGATATTAGGACTAATTTTATAGCCAAAGCAAACTACCATGCTGTTATAGAAGACTCTCAAAATAATATAGTTTAAGCATGAGAGATCAATAATTTCTATAAAATAAAACCACCACCGTGCTCTTAAAAGATATAAGTGAAGCACTAGAGCAAAATTATCTAGCTCAAAAGATAGAAGTGAAGCACATAGAATATTCTAATAAATTCCGATTCATGTGTGTCTCTCCAAAAGGTGTGTACAGCAAGCATGATTGTGGTAAACTAATAAGCAAAGACTCAAATTATACAAGACGCTCCAAGCAAAACACATATCATGTGGTGAATAAAAATATAGCCTCAAGTAAAGTTACCGATGGACGAAGACGAAAGAGGGGATGCCTTCCGGGGCATCCCCAAGCTTAGGCTTTTGGCTGTCCTTGAATTTTACCTTGGGGTGCCGTGGGCATCCCCAAGATTAGGCTATTGCCACTCCTTATTCCAAAATCCATCAAATATTTACCCAAAACTTGAAAACTTCACAACAGAAAACTCAACAGAAAATCTCATGAGCTCCGTTAGTATAAGAAAACAAATCACCACTTAAGGTACTATAATAAACTCATTATTTATTTATATTTGTGTTAAACCTGCTGTATTCCAACTTCTCTCTGGTTCATACCCCCAGATACTAGCCATAGATTCATCAAAATAAGCAAACAACACACGAAAAACAGAATCTGTCAAAAACAGAATCGTCTGTAGTAATCTGTAGGTTTCGAATACTTCTGTAACTCCAAAAATTCTGAAATAAATTGGTGGACGTGAAAACTTTGTCTATTAATCATCTTCAAAAAGAATCAACCTAATCGCACTCTCCAGTAAAAATGGCAGCTAATCTCGTGAGCGCTAAAGTTTCTGTTTTTTACAGCAAGATCGCAAAGACTTCCCCCAAGTCTTCCCAAAGGTTCAACTTGGCACAAACACTAATTAAAACATAAAACCACATATAAACAGAATCTATATTAATTATTTATTACTAAACAGGAACAAAAAGCAAGAAACAAGAATAAAATTGGGTTGCCTCCGAACAAGTGCTATCGTTTAACGCCCCTAGCTAGGCATTGACAATTTCCATGATGCTCACATGGAAAACAAGAATTGAAGCACAAAGAGAGCATCATATAGCATGTGAAAAACACATCTAAGTAAGGCATCTTATAGGAAAACAAATTATCATAGCAAGCAAAAACTAGCATATGCATGTAAGAGGAAAGAAACAATAGCAATCTCAACATGACGAGAGGTAATTTTGTAACATGAAAATTTCTACAACCATATTTTCCTCTCTCATAATAATTACATATGGGATCACAAGCAAATTCAAAAAAATATCTATCACATAAAATATTTTCAACATGATCCACATGCATGCAAAGTTTACACTCTTCCAAAATAGTGGGATTAACATTAACTAAAGTCAGGACCTCCCCAAACCCACTTTTATCAAAAATTTCATAAGATTGAACATTTTCCAAATATGTGGGATCTAAATTTGACACTCTTCCAAACCCACTTTCAATAGTGCAAACATTATTATCAATATTATATTCGTCATGGGGCTTAAATTAATTTTCAAGATCATAAGAAGAATCACCCTAATCATGATCATTGCAACAAGTAGAGGACATAGCAAAACTAGCATCCCCAAGCTTAGGGTTTTGCATATTATTAGCACAATTTACATCAATAGAATTTATAATAAAATCATTACAATCATGCTTTTTGTTCAAAGATCTATCATGAATCGCTTCATAAAGTAATTCATCACACTTTTCAGATTCACGAATTTCAAGCAAAACTCCGTAAACATAATCTAGTGCGCTCAACTCACTAGCAATTGGTTCATCATAATTGGATCTCTTAAAAAGATTAGCAAGAGGATGAGGATCCATAACAATAGATATTTAGCAAGCGAAGATGCAAGCTAATAGAAAGCACATGGTAACACAAGCAAACAAAAGATCGAACGGAAGAAGGGCGAATAAAACGGCAAAGGTGAAGTGGGGGAGAGGAAAACGAGAGGCAAATGGCAAATAATGTAATGCGAGGGATAATAGTTTGTGATGGGTACTTGGTATGTCTTGACTTGTGCGTAAATCTCCCCGGCAACGGCGCCAGAAATGGCTAGTTGACAGGAGATCAAATCTTGACTTGACTTGGTGCAAATCTCCCCAGCAACGGCGCCATAAATCCTTCTTGCTACCTCTTGAGCATGCGTTGGTTTTCCCTTGAAGAGGAAAGGGTGTTGCAGCAAAGTAGCGTAAGTATTTCCCTTAGTTTTTGAGAACCAAGGTATAAATCCAGTAGGAGACTACATGCAAGTCGCCAAGTACCTGCACAAACAAACAAGAACCTCGCAACCATCGCGATAAAAGGGGTTGTCAATCCCTTCACGGTCACTTACGAAAGTGAGATCTGATAAAGATAACAAGATAAATATTTTTGGTATTTTTGTGTAGATTCGAAAGTAAAGATTGCAAAATAAATGGTAACACAAATGGCTAGTTGTTGGGAGAATAGTATAATGGAGAATAGACCCCGGGGCCATAGGTTTCACTAGTGGCTTCTCTCAAGATAGCATATTCCATGGTGGGTGAACAAATTACTGTCGAGCAATTGATAGAAAAGAGAATAGTTATGAGAACATTTACGCATGATCATGTATATAGGCATCACGTCCGTGACAAGTAGACCGAAACGATTCTGCATCTACTACTATTGCTCCACACATCGACCGCTATCCAGCATGCATCTAGAGTATTAAGTTCATAAGAACAGAGTGACGCATTAGTCAAGATGACCTTATGTAGAGGGATAAACTCAAGCAATATGATATAAACCCCATCTTTTTATCCTCGATGGCAACAATACAATACGTGTTGTTTCCCTTTCTGTCACTAGGATCGAGCACCACAAGATTGAACCCAAAGCTAAGCACTTCTCCCATTGCAAGAAAGATCAATCTAGTAGGCCAAACCAAACTGATAATTCGAAGAGACTTGCAACGATATCAAATCATGCATAAAATAATTCAGAGAAGAATCAAATATTGTTCATAGATAAACTTGATCATAAACCCACAATTCATCGGATCTCGACAAACACACCACAAAAAGAATTACATCGAATAGATCTCCAAGAGAATCAAGGAGAACTTTGTATTGAGATCCAAAGAGAGAGAAGAAGCCATCTAGCTAATAACTATGGACCCGAAGGTATGTGTTAAACTACTCACACATCATCGGAGAGGCTACGGTGTTGATGTAGAAGCCCTTCGTGATCGATTCCCCCTCCGGCGGAGCGCCGGAAAAGGCCCCAGGATGGGATCTCACGGGTACAGAAGGTTGCGGCGGTGGAAATAGGGTTTCATTGTGCTCCTGGATGTTTTCAGGGTATATGGGTATATATAGGAGGAAAAAGTATGTCGGTGGAGCTGCGAGGTGCCCACGATGGTGGGGGCGCGCCCACCCCCCTAGGGCGCGCCCTCCTGCCTCGTGGCCTCCTTGCTTCTTTCTTGACGTCCACTCTAAGTCTCGTGGATTGCATTTGTTCCAAAAAGATCCTCGCGAAGGTTTCATTCCTTTTGGATTCCGTTTGATATTCCTTTTCTGCGAAACACTGAAATAGGCAAAAAAACAACAATTTGCACTGGGCCTTCGGTTAATAGGTTAGTCCCAAAAATAATATAGAAGTGCATAATAAAGCCCATTAAACATCCAAAACAGGTAATATAATAGCATGGAACAATCAAAAATTATAGATACGTTGGAGACATATCACCTTCTGGAGGGACTCCACCTTGGCCGCAGCTCCTATGAAGCATCATATTAATGTGATCAACACAAACAATTCTTAGCATTTTAATGATATGAATAGGTCATTACATACCTTGCTTGTCCTCAAGCTATTTTTTGACGCGGCCGAGCTCTTCATCGGTCTGCTCCAGCCTCTGCTTCAGTTCGGCTACTTCGGCAGAATGGGAGGTCGTAGCTAGCATCGATGCCTGCTTATTCACATAGACATATATGATTAGTGTCCTGCAAAAATTATTCGATCCTCTATCCGGCATTTCTTTTCGAACACCGGACAGAGTCTTAGGGGCTACTGTCTGTACTACGATGTTCTTTTTGCATAATTGCATCACGTACCTCAAAGCTTGTTAGAAGGCTGGCGCAGGCTTCGGTCAGTCCGCTAAGAGCGGACTGAACCCTCTCTACCATCGTAACCATAAGGATACGGTGTTCGTCTACAATGGAAGCACTTTGGAGCGCTTCTAGTAGAGTATCCGGTGCCTCCAGATGGACAAAGGTCACCGGCGGAATAGGTGCGCCTCCTTCTTTCGAAGGAGGCTACTTACCTGATTCCGGAGCCGTACGGGCTTCCCGAATAGTATTTGGCTGGGGGCCGAATGGGGTATGGCCCCGTCACCAGTCTCCAGGGGTCTGCTCCCCCATGTGTCCGGCGGACGAGGTTTCACCCTCTGGAACCACCTCGGCGGCCTCCTGTACCTCTCCCTGGCCTGGGAGGGTCCTTCGGGACAACACTTCAGCGTCGTCCATAGTCTTGGGGGAGGAGGCCGGCGGAAGCGACCCGTTGTCCATCACCTTTGGATCCAGCGAATTCCCCGAAGATGAGGATCGCTGGAGGTGAGCGAGAGCCGGACTGCAGCACATGATTTAACATATTAAAACCACGAAGTAGAAAAGATGGATATATATGTGTGTAAATACCTTTGAGTACTTACGATCCGGCTAGGGGCTTCTTCCTGGGACGCCACTCAGGGCTGCTGTCGGTGTCCGATTTGGAATCGTCCGCAAGGGAGACTCTCCCTTTCTTGGACGCCTCTGCCTCCAGATCCGTCGAGGCCGCTGTCGATGTCAAAACCGACGGATCTCGGGTAGGGCGTCCCGAACTGTGCGTCTAAGGCGGATGGTAACAGGAGGCAGGGGACACGATGTTTTACCCAGGTTCAGGCCCTCTTGATGGAGGTAAAACCCTACGTCCTACTTGATTAATATTGATGATATGAGTAGTACAAGAGTAGATCTACCACGAGATCAGAGAGGCTAAACCCTAGAAGCTAGCCTATGGTATGATTGTATGTTGTCGTACGGACTAAAACCCTCCGGTTTATATAGACACCGGAGGGGGCTAGGGTTACACAAGGTCGGTTACAAGGGAGGAGATATACATATCCGTATTGCCTAAGCTTGCCTTCCACGCCAAGTAGAGTCCCATCCGGACACGAGATGAAGTCTTCAATCTTGTATCTTCATAGTCCAATCAGTCCGGCCAAAGGATATAATCGGGCTGTCCGGAGACACCCTAATCCAGGACTCCCTTAGTAGCCCCCAGTAGCCCCTAATCCAATGTCCAATCTTAATAGTCCAATCAGTCCGGCCAAAGGATATAATCGGGCTACTGAGGGAGTCCTGGATTAAGGGGTCCTCGGGCGTCCGGGCTATGTGACGTTGGCCGGACTAATGGGCCATGGAGATACAAGACAGAAGACTTCCTCCCGAGTCCGGTTGGGACTCTCCTTGGCGTGGAAGGCAAGCTTAGCGTGTGGATGTGAATATTCCTTTCTCTATAAACCGACTCTGTACAACCCTAGCCCCCACTAGTATCTATATAAACCAGAGGGTTTAGTCCGTAGAGGTAATCATAATCATACATGCTAGACAATTAGGCTTTAGCCATTACGATCTCGTGGTAGATCAACTCTTGTAACCCCTATACTCATCAAAGTCAATCAAGTAGGACGTAGGGTATTACCTCCATTAAGAGGGCCTGAACCTGGGTAAACCCTCGTGCCCCTTGTCACCTATTACCACCGATCCTTAGACGCACAGTTCGGCCCCCCTACCCGAAATCTTCCGGTTTTGACACCGACACCCGACGTTTTCGGAAATCACAGATCACATCTGAACTCCAATCACACCGAATTTTCTGATCTGATCGATCTTATCGATCACCGTGAGTCCAATTCAGATTTATGTTTCACTGTTGACCCCGATGGATAATACTGACCGGTAGGGGTAGGTTGTTGTTGGGGAACGCAGTAATTTCAAATTTTCCTACGCACACGCAAGATCTATCATAGTGATGCATAGCAATGTAAGTGCATCTAGTGCCACCCCTAGTTGGTTTTGGAGTATTGACGACAAACCTAGTTGAGGGACTAATGTGTTTGTGAGAATTGCAGGATAACACAGGTAGAAGTCCCTCATTGATTCGGTTTTCCTACCAGAGATGACCCCTAAAAATGTAAGAAGACATTGAAGTCAAAGGTGGTATGTGAAGACATTCACATTGAAGACTATGACAAGAGAAGACATCGCATGAAGACTATGGAGCACGAAGACTTAGTTCTTTCGTCGTTCTTTTTCTTCTTTGTTGAGTCATAGGAACCACCGTACAGTTAAGTGGGGTCCAAGTGAACCAGTCAGAATGTCTGAAGTGATGCTTAACCAAAATCCTATGTCTTCGAGTGAAGACAATGAGAGCAAATCTTGTCCAGAGTTGGATAAGTCAGCTTTGCTTGTAGCTCAAGTAAAGTTGCCGTGTGTGTTTGAAATCTGACCGTTGGAACACGTGTCAGTTCCTTAGTGACCAAGGGTCATTTTGGACAAATCAGGTCGGGTTGCCTAATGGCTATAAATAGCCCACCCCCTACAACCATAAAAGGTTGGCTGCTCAGAGTTAGGTCACGGCTTTTGTCGTTTGAGAGCAACCCACCTCGAAGCCTTTGAGAGAGAATTCCTTGCGAGGATAAAGCCCTAAACACCCAGAGCCAAAGAGTGTTAGGCATCACTTAAGTCTTCCTGTCTGTGTGATCTGAAGACTTATTACACCTGAGGACTGTGAATCCTCCAGCCGGTTAGGCGTCGCGTTCTGACCATCCAAGAGTCATTGTGGATCGCCGGTGAACGAAGTCTGTGAAGGTTTGGAAGTCTACCTTGAAGACTTACCAGAGTGATTGGGCGAGGACTGGGTGTCCTTAGCTCAAGGGGAATAAGGTGAAGACGAGGTCTTCTGAGTTGAATCTCAGCCTCCCTAACCAGACGTACAGTTGTCACAGCAACTGGAACTGGTCCAACAAATCATTGTCTTCAACGAGTCACTGGTTTCATCCTTCCCTTCCCTTTACTTACTGTTGGTCTTGCTTTATCTTTTGTCTTCACTGAGTGACTACTTGTTCTGATTGGCTTCACAATATCTTCCTACCTGATCTTTACTGCCTAGCTGCTATTAGTCATTGTACTTTCACTCCATTGAATACTTGACTATGGTTTGCCTAGTGTAGTCTACCTTCCGCTGCATGGTAATAGGTTGATTTCTATCGATTGTCTTCGAAACTTCCATGTTTTGAAGACTTTCATAAAAATCGCCTATTCACCCCCCCCCTAGTCGATCACTAGCACTTTCAATTGGTATCAGAGCGAGGTACTCCCTTGTTCTGTGTGATTCGGTTTAACCACCTGGAGTTTTAGCTATGTCAACTGCAGGGATAATCAAAGTCTCCGTTGCGTGCCTAGTCTTCGATGGAACTGGATATCCCTACTGGAAGAATAAGATGCGCATGCATCTTGAAGCCATTGATGTCGACCTATGGTATGTCATCAAGAATGGTGTTCCCAAAGCTGGTGAAGGTGTCACCGCTGCTGATGTCAAGAAGTTCGTTCAACTGGACTCCACTGCCAAGAACATCATCTGTGGTCATCTGACCAAAGGACAGTATGGCCGTGTGAGTGCTTTGGAAACATCTAAGCTAGTCTGGGACTGGCTCTCCAAGGTCAACGAAGGTGTCTCAACCCAGAGAGATCAGAGAATCAGTGTCCTTCGCAACCTCTTCAACCGCTTCAAGAGAAATGACAATGAGAATGTTCAGCTCACGTTTGATCGACTCACTGACATCACAAATGAGCTTCAAGTCCTCGGCGCCACTGAGATCACCAAGCATGAAGTTGTCAAGACACGCCTGAGATCACTTGACAGCTCGTTTGACACCCTAGCCCTGATGATTCAAGAACGTCCTGACTTCAAAACACTCGATCCGTCTGACATACTTGAGAGGCTCAACACACATGAGTTTCAGCTTTCTGAGAAAAGAGACATCTACGGTCCCAAGTATGGGCGAACTCGTGCCTTGAAGGAAAAAACTGTCTCCTCATCTGAAGAAGAGTCTGACAGCAGTTCTGATGATCCCGAAGACAGAAAGGAGCTTGCTATGCTTGTGAAGAAGTTCCAAAAATTCACCAAGAAGAAAGGCTTCAGAAATTCCTCACGATCAAGCTCAAGGAATGATGAAGCTTCTGCTCATGACTACAAGAAGAGAACATGCCACAGGTGCAAGAAACCTGGCCACTACATCTCCGAGTGTCCGCAGTGGGACAATGAGAACAAGAAGAAAAAGAAGAGCAAGGAGTATGATTCTGACGACAAGAAGAAGAAGAAGAAATACTCAAAGTCTTCTTCCAAGTCCTCCTCAAAGTCTTCATCACACAAGAAGAGCTCATCTGGCAAGGCATGTGCGTTTGTTGGCAAGGAAATGGATTCCGAGGAGGAGTCCGCTTCTGAGGAGGCGGAGGTGGAGTCTGAGGAGGAGTCCGATTCTGGCATTGCGAGTCTGGCTACAGCATACGTTGCCAAGTCCATCTTCAACACTGAAGACAATGACTCCGTCACCGACACTGATGCAAATGACAAAGACTACTCCGCTCCTACCTACTGCTTCATGGCACGCGGTGCCAAGGTAAACACACGCACTACTCACTATCAAACTTCCAGTGAAGATGACTCTAATTGTGGTTCCAAACCCAACTACAAAACATTTGCTAAAATTGCAACTGAACAACAGAAAGCTATGGAACATATTCAAAAACTGTTAGACAAAAGCGATGACCTGTTAGACGCTGAAATGACTCGATCTCAGTCCTTAATTGAACACATAAAAAATCTTCACGTTAAGTATGAGGAACTTGAAAGTCGTCATGAAACGCTCTCAACAACTCATGAAAAGCTTTCCTATGATTATCTTCAAAGGAAGCAAGATCTTGAGAAATTGAGAGCGGCTCATGAAGATCTTCAAAAGGAAAACGAGTCACTTCACGCCAAATAGATCAGTTCAGCTCAGGAAGGATTTGAACCACCATGTATTAAATGTATTGAGCATGAGAATGCTACTTCTGTTGCTGGTTGTTCTACTGCTGCTACTATTGCAATATCTTCAACTGCTGATGTGCCAACTAACCCCTCTGCTGAGGATGCCACTGCTATTGCTGATGAGAATGCTAGGTTGAAGACATTGCTTGAAACAGGGATGTTCAAAAGCCTCAAAGGGCATCAGACACTATGTGATGTCCTCAAAAGGCAGATCCTGAACCGAAACCCTAGGAAAGAGGGTGTTGGGTTCGAAAGGAAAATGAATGCTGATGGCTCTTACTGGAAACCTGAGCAGTACCCCAAAACCACATGGGTTGCTGCAAAGGGACCTTCAATGGATCCATCCACCCTATCTGGCTTCACTTGTGCTAACCCCATTGTTATTGATGAATCCTTTGATGCAAACTATAAACTGTTTAAGAATCAGAAGGGTGAAGTGTTTGCCAGGTATATTGGTACTAACTGCAGGAATGGACCGCCTATGAAGAACGTCTGGGTGCCGAAAAGGTGTTTGGAGAATCTTCCTGTGAATGTCATCACGACACCACAGGTGAAGAAGACAAACCCCAGACCACAGGCTTCATACGGTCCAAAGGCTTCATATAGACAGAGGACTCACCTGAGTCGCACTAACGCAAATGTTTTGTAGGGAAGCCATACTCAGGCCTGTGAATATGAGCGTGTTTCATCAAACCGCCATGTTCATAAGACCAAGAACTATTCTGCTTATTCTTATGAGTACTATTGTCCACCTGCAAGACTTTTTGCTAGGGCTCCAAAGCCAAAGTTCTCAGATGCTGCACTTAGACTCATTGCTTCGAAGCCACCCTTGAAGATGTGGGTGGCTAAGAAAGCTTAACTCTCTTTTGCAGGGAAAGGTCTCCAGCCGAAAACCAAAATTGTCTGAAGCTATTGCTGGGGACCTTAAACATCTTGTAGGGTGCAAGATCAAATGCCCAAATGGTCTTATTATGTAGTTTGTTCCTGAATCGCTTGCTACTTGCCCTATCAGTCTTAATCTCGATCTAAGCTTTCATAATCCACTAGCTCGTCAAATGTTTTTGCTTCAAAATTCTCTTCGTGAAGCCTATCCCCCTAACTGCACTGTAGGGTACGACACCAGCTGCTTCAGAATGGATTATTGATAGTGGGTGTACCAATCACATGACTGGCAAGCGAAGCCTTCTTATGGACTCAACCTTACGTCCATCTGACAAAAGTCACATCACATTTGCTGACACTGGTAAAAGTAGGGTATTGGGTCTAGGTAGAGTTGCAATCTCAAAGGATCAACACATGGATAAAGTCATGCTTGTTGAATCCCTATGTTTCAACTTAATGTCCATCTCAATGCTTTGCGATTTAAACATGATTGTGATGTTTGGAAAATATCGCTGCCTTGTTCTAATGGAATCTGACAAGTCTCTAGTGTCTGAAGGGTATCGGAAAGATGATTTGTACGTGGTAGATTTCTCAGCGGGACCACAGCTTGCCGTATGTCTTCTAGCAAAAGCTTCAGAATGCTGGCTCTGGCATCGGAGGCTAGGGCATGCTGGCATGAGGAACTTGCACACTCTTGCAAGAAAGAAGCATGTCATAGGCATCGAGGGCGTCAAGTTCAAGAAGGATCACTTATGCGGTGCCTGTGAAGCAGGAAAGATGACGAGGGCCAAGCATCTCTCGAAGACAATCATGACAACGACTCAACCCTTCGAACTGCTCCACATGGATCTTTTCGGTCCCACTCATTACTCAACTCTTACTACTACTGCTTGTCTCTATGGCTTTGTCATTGTTGATGATTATTCAAGATATACTTGGGTGCATATAATCCTCTACAAGACTGAAGTGCAGGATGTCTTCAGACGCTTCGCCAATCGAGCAATGAACAACTATGGCGTCAAGATAAAGCACATCAGAAGTAACAATGGCACTGAATTCAAGAACACTGGCCTAGATACATATCTTGATACTTTGGACATCACACATGAATTCTCAGCTCCGTACACGCCACATCAGAATGGCGTCGTCAAACGCAAGAACAGAACACTTATTGAGATGGCTCGGACGATGCTTGATGAATATAAGACTCCAAGAAAATTCTGGCCTGAAGCCATTGATACTGCATGCCATATCATCAACCTTGTTTATCTTCACAAGCTTCTCAACAAGACATCCTATGAGCTCCTTACTGGCAAGAAGCCAAATGTCAGTTACTTCAGAGTATTTGGTGCCAGGTGCTGGATCAAGGATCCACATCACACTTCAAAATTTGCACCAAAAGCACATGTAGGTTTTATGCTTGGATATGGAAAGGATTCGCACTCCTACAGAGTCTTCAACCTCTTTCACTATAAAGTGGTTGAAACTGTGGATGTGCAGTTCGATGAGACTAACGGCTCGCAAAGAGAGCACCTGCCAAATGTGCTAGATGAAGTTCCATCCAGTGAATCAATCAAACTTATGGGAACTAGAGAAATCATACCTTCTGAAGCTCAGCCTGAAGAGGAACTTATCATCTCCGCACCTGATCAACCTGAAGACAATGATCAACCTGAAGACAATGTCTGGCCTGAAGACAATCCTTCTAACGATGACAATGATCAGCAAGAGCAAAATCTTTGTCCTGTACATCCTCGTGTTGCAAATGAAGTACAGATTGAGAGAATAATTGATAGCATCAATGCACCAAGTCCACTCACTCATTCAAGGGCAACACAGCTAGCAAATTTCTGTGGGCACTTCGCATTTGTCTCAATATCTGAACCCAAGAAAGTTGATGAAGCCTTCATGGAACCTGAATGGATTCAAGCTATGCAAGAAGAGCTTCAACAGTTTGAGCTGAATAATGTATGGGAACTGGTTAAGCGTCCTGATCTTCGCAAGCACAATATGATAGGCACCAAATGGATATATCGCAACAAGCAAGATGAGCATGGTAAAGTTGTCAGAAACAAAGCTCGTCTCGTTGCTCAAGGATATACTCAAGTTGAAGGGATTGACTTCGATGAGACATTTGCTCCTGTGGCTAGACTTGAAGCCATACGCATACTGCTGGCCTATGCAAATCATCATAACATTCTTCTGCATCAAATGGATGTGAAGAGCGCTTTTCTCAATGGCAAGATTGACGAAGAAGTGTATGTTGCACAACCGCCTGGCTTTGAAGATCCAAAACATCCTGATATGGTGTACAAGCTCCACAAGGCACTGTATGGCCTCAAACAAGCCCCTAGGGCTTCGTATGACACACTCAAGGACTTCCTGAAGAGCAAAGGCTTCAAACCTGGTTCCCTCGACCCCACTCTCTTCACGAAGACATATGATGGTGAACTGTTTGTGTGCCAAATATATGTGGATGACATTATCTTCGGCTGCACCAATCAGAAATACACTGACGAGTTTGGATATATGATGCAAGAGCAATATCAGATGTCCATGATGGGTGAGCTGAAGTTCTTCCTTGGTCTTCACATACATTAGCAACGCAATGGCATCTTTATATCTCAAGAGAAATACCTCAAAGATTGCCTGACGAAATTTGGAGTGCAAGATTGCAAAGGCTACACGACGCCAATGCCAGCCAAACATCATCTGGGTCCCGACGACAATGGTAAAGAGTTCGATCAAAAGGTGTACCGCTCCATGATTGGTTCCTTACTTTATTTATGTGCATCTAGGCCAGATATCATGCTTAGTGTTTGCATGTGTGCCCGGTTCCAAGCGGCACCAAAGGAATCGCATCACTTAGCTGTGAAGCGAATTCTCAGATATTTGGCTCACACCCCAACACTAGGATTATGGTATCCAAAGGGCTCGGAGTTTGATCTAGTTGGATTCTCGGATGTTGATTATGCTGGTGACAAGGTGGATCGCAAGTCTACATCAGGCACATGTCATTTTCTGGGACGATCACTTGTATGTTGGTCTTCAAAGAAGCAGAACTGTGTATCTCTCTCCACTGCTAAATCTGAATACATTGCTGATGGATCTTGCTGCGCTCAGCTTCTATGGATAAAGCAAACACTCAAAGACTATGGCATTCACCTGAAGCAAGTACCACTCTACTGCAACAACGAAAGTGCCATCAAGATTGCCAACAACCTAGTTCAGCACTCGAAGACAAAGCACATTGAAATCCGTCATCACTTTCTCAGAGATCATGTTGTGAAGGAAGATATTGATATCATACACGTCAACACTGAAGAGCAATTGGCAGATATCTTCACCAAGCCCTTGGATGAGAAGAGGTTTTGCAAGTTACGATGTGACCTAAATATCTTGGAATCCTCAAATGTCCTGTGATCAGGCACACATCCTAACACTTATGCATGTTGATGACTTAGATGTGCAACACACGAAGTAAAGTATATCTTCAATCAATAAATACTTACATTCTGAGTGTGAATACATTAATGTGGAATTTGACTTCGGAGCGCCACGATAATTGTGCGCCGTGTCTGGGTCTAATACTTCCTATACGGTGGGTAACGCCACCACCAAATTCTTCTGTTTGAAGTGTTTTACCCATGGCGTTACATGTGCTATGTCTTCACATTTTGTTTGTCTTCATTTTCAACTTGTCTTCATGATTATCTTCACTATGTTGACTTGATTGTCTTCTGATATATACATACTAGTGTTCTACCCTCTACAGCATTCACTTATAGCTACGTCTTCCTTGTTGAATCTTTTGAACTAAGTGAATGTGATCGGACCCTAATCTCTCTATGCTTTCTATCTCAAACTCTATCTGTCCAAATCATATGCATTCTATTGAAACTGTCGAATGTCTTCTCTACGTCCTAGTCAGCAGAAGATACAGAGACAAACATTAAGTCAGTTTTCAATGCTAATTCCTTCACCTGAAACCCGGAGAAGTGGGAACGAGCACCCGACAATCCAGGCGTGCGTGGGAACGTGGAACAACCTCCGATATGTTGCATGATGGCCACGTGTCCTTCAGATGTAAATCGCCAGGGGCACCTGTGTAATTACACTGTGCCGTCCCTGTCCCTATAAATACACGCCTCACCACAGTCATTATCCTTTCTTCCACTCTCGCACAAACCCTAGCGCCACCGCTAGCCCTTGACGACGCCGGTGACGAAGCGCTTAGCTGCCGCGACCTCAAACGACATCGTCTTCACGCCGGTCGCGGACATCGTCTTCTCCGCCGTCGCCGTAGGTGTCCTTGAAAGTGCGTTATATCGATTAGAGGGGGTGAATAGGCGATTTTTATGAAAGTCTTCAAAACGTGGGAGTTATGAAGACAAACAGCGAAGATTTTGCCTATTACTATGCAGCGGAAGTTAGATTACACTAGGCAAGCCATGGTCAAGTATTCAATAGAGTGAAAGCACAATGACAAACAGCTGCAGTGTAATAAGGATCGGGTAGGAAGAAGTTATGAAGCCAAACAGATCATACATTCACGTTGTGAAGACAAAAGATAGAGCAAGCATGCAATGGCTTCACAATGAGTAACACTAAGAAAAAGGAAGTGAAGATGAAACCGGTGACTCGTTGAAGACAATGATGTGTTGGACCAGTTCCAGTTGCTGTGACAACTGTACGTCTGGTTGGAGCGGCTAGGTATTTAAACCTTAGGACACACAGTCCCGGACACCCAGTCCTGAACACGCAGCTCAGGACACCAAGTCCTCACTGTATTCTCCTTGAGCTAAGGTCACTTCCTCGCCCAATCACTCTGGTAAGTCTTCAAGGTAGACTCCCAAACCTTCACAGACTTCGTTCACTGGCAATCCACAATGTCTCTTGGATGCTCTGAACGCGACGCCTAACCGTCTGGAGGATGCACAGTCCTCAAGTGTAATAAGTCTTCAGATCACACAGACAAGAAGACTTAAGTGATGCCCAATGTTCTCTGGCTCTGGGTGGTTAGGGCTTTTCTCCTCAGAATTTTCTCTCAAAGGCTTCGAGGTGGGTTGCTCTCAAACGACAAAAGCCGTGCACTGAAATCTGAGCAGCCAACCGTTTATGGTTGTGGGGGTGGGCTATTTATAGCCACTTGGGCAACCCGACCTGATTTGTCCGAAATGACCCTGGGTCACTAAGGAACTAACACGTGTCTCAACGGTCAGATTTCAAACTCTCATGGCAACTTTACTTGGGCTACAAGCAAAGCTGACTTGTCCGGCTCTGGACAAGATTCGCTCTCATTATCTTCACTCGAAGACATAGGTTTTTGGTTTAGGCATCACTTCAGTCATTCTGACTGGTTCTCCTGGACCCCACTTAACAGTACGGTGGTTCCTATGACTCAACACAAAAGAAAAAGAACTACGAAAGATCTAAGTCTTCGAGCTCCATAGGCTTCATAACGTGTCTTCTTTTGTCATAGTCTTCAATGTGAATATCTTCATATACCACCTTTGGCTTCAATGTCTTCATACATTTTTAGGGGTCATCTCTGGTAGTAAAACCGAATCAATGAAGGACTTCTACCTGTGTTATCCTGCAATTCTCACAAACACATTAGTCCCTCAACTAGGTTTGTCGTCAATACTCCAAAACCAACTAGGGGTGGCACTAGATGCACTTACAATCTCCCCCTTTTTGGTGATTGATGACAAACCAGTTGAAGTTTTCAACGGGGAATATAGTCTGTGAAATTGGAAAGGATAAGGAATTGTCTTCATAAGTTTCAAGGGCTCCCCCTGAAGATGTGCATATAAGTTAATTTGCTTTTGGAATGCAAATGCACATGGCAGGTTGTACTTGTGGAGATCCAATTCAGCTTATGATGACAATCCACTATGCATGTGAAAGTATATGAAGATAATGACATGCATAATGGAAAATGGACGTCTGCAGAATGAGATAAGTGCGGAATTTATCGTCGCACATGCGGAATTTATCTTCGCAAACAGGGTGGCAAACAAGTAGCAGACGACCATCGAGTTTTAGTGTTACAACTCAAAGAACCAAATGAAGCAAAAATGAGAGTTGTAAGCACGAAGCAAAATATAGCAAAACATAAAGCACCCGCCCATATGGACCCGCTTGAAGACAATCAACCCATATGCTTCTCCCCCTTTTGTCAGCAAGGACCAAAAAGGTTTGAAGACATAGAGTGTCTACTCGTTCCCAGGAGCAGCAGGGTCGTTGGAGGTGTTTGGCGGTGTAGAAGAGCTTGGAGGTGCTGAAGCAGGTGGCGGTGATGTAGCATCGTCTGCTTCATCAATGATTCTGGCAGTGACTGTGGCAGCAGATGAAGAAAACTCAGAATCTTCAAGTGATGGTGTGTTGCGCATCACAGCCCTTCTAGGAGGTGTGGTGTCAAACTTGAATCGCTCAGTGAAGCCATCCTCTTCAAGTTCAGCTTCAGTACACATCATTGATAGCCCTTTCCATGTACGACGACAGGTTTCATGAGTGACGAAAGCATTCTTGGTGGCAAGATTTCGAAGACGATTAACATCCACCAAGAGGCTTTTCATCTGACGCTTTAGCCAGTCGTGATGCCTATCTTGTTTTTGATGAAGGGCCACAAGAAGCTCTCGGTTATTGAGAACACGAGCGCGCTTCTTGGGTCTTGAAGCAGTTGCACTATCAGTGGCTTCAGTTGAAGCAGGGTGTGGCGCACGTGTAGTGCCAGCCAAAGGATACACCCTGGAGATGGCTTCAACACCTTCATCATTCTGAGTGAAGCTCTGGTGTTCTGCATTCTGAAGACTCAAAGGTTGCTTGGCAGGCTCAGGATATATAGCTTCAGCAGAGGTATCCACATCTGGCAAGAAGATCCGATGGTTGCGTGCTGAGGGCTGATATGAGATCGCAGAGTGAAGCTTGATCAGTCTCATTACCCAAGGAGCATAGTACTTTAAACCAAACAGATCTGAGCCTGATGCAGCTAGTTGGCGTATGAAGAAATCCTGTGCGTTGAAGCATTTGCCATGAAGGATACAGAATATCAGAGTCTTCATTGCACCCTCGATCTTGGCATTTGGAGAGTGCCCTTTAATAGGCCAGAGAGTCCGCCGGATAATGTGATAGATGGTTCTGGGCAGGTACTCAAAGTCTTCAACGAAGAACTCTGTTGGATAAGGAGCATCGTGGGGCAATGGCTTCATCATGGAGAGCATCTGACTCATATTTGGTTCAGGCCTCTGGAATATGCTCTCAAGAGCTTCAGTGTGTAGTGGACAGCCTTCCTCGAAGAGTTCGCCAGGAGTGGGCAGGCCGGTGAGCTCAATGATATCGAATGCATTGGCTTCGTGATGGACATTGCCGGTCATCCACTCCAGGGCCCAAGTCTTCGGATCTCTGTTGTATCCTTTGATGTGTAGGGTGGCATAGAATTGCAACAGAAGCTCTTCATTCCAGTGCTCTTCATCAGTTATAAACTGCAGCAGACCCACTTGCTTGAAGCAATCCAGCGCTTCCTCTAAGCAGGGCAGACCAGCAATGGCTTCAACATCAAGGCGCTTGTGCGGGAAGATGCGACCTTGGTTGTATAGGATGCATGAATAGTACCTGCGCTGAGGATAGCTCCAGAACCTATCTGATGAAATCCTTTCCCTTGAATAGGGGTTCTTGGAGCTATTGAAGAACGTATTGTCTGCCTTGAAGCTATTGATGTCAAAGGAGCCAGGTGCTGATGCAGGACCTGGGAACCTTGGCAGCCTTGGGACTGGCTTCTGGACATGAGGCATGTGCTCAACATGGTAATCAAATTGAGGACCTGCAGCAGACTCAGGAACAGAAGTGTCTGGATCAGTAGCTTCGCTGTCTGCTGAAGCTTTTGGTGGGGAGGGCTCCACATTGGCTTCAGTGTTGGTTGTGGCAGCCTCAACATTTTCAGCCTCCGCTTGACTAGCTGGAGGGTCAGTCACAAGCACGTTCTCCTGGAGAACTGCTTCTTGGTGGAGCATAGGATTGGGCTCTTGTGGTGCTTCTTCTGTGGTTGATGCAGCCGGAATGTCTTCAGCATAGACTTGAGGCCTTGGACCTTTGCGAAGCCTGCGGAATGCAGACGACGCCTGTGGGGTTGGAGTGGGCTGGGCCTCATTGTATTCTTCCTCTTGAGGGCGATCCGCCCATGACGCATCTTGTGGAATTGGCGTCAGAGGACGACCAATGCTGATGAGCTCGCTTTGTTCATACTGAGGAAGGGCTGCATCATCTTGTACATTGTCCTGATGACCAATGTCTTCAGCAGCAATGGGGTCGGCTGCTGGTATGTCTTCAGCTTCAGGAGCCTCTGTGGAAGCAGGCCCATGAACCGTCAGTTGTCGTTCTACGTTGGGGTGAACCATAGAGATAGGTTCAACTATCAAGGGCTCTGTGGGAGCAGCCCGAGATTTCTTGATCTTTCGCTTCTTCTTGCTGGGGGCAGTAGGAGAGGCTTCAGAGCTTTTCCTCTTCCTGGCTTCAGCCTCAGCAGTTCTTGTCTTCTTGAGCTCTGAAGCTGTTGACCGGCTCTTTGGCTTCGAGCCAGTCGTTGCAGTTGGGAAGACAATTGGAACTGCTTCTTGCCTAGGTGCCTCTGGTTCAGCCATGGCAGGCTTCTTCTTCTTCTTCACGGCCATCTTGGGGTCGATGCCAGGATGCCCAAGTGCCTTGCGCTTCTCAGCCTCATTGTAGGCTTGTACACATCTTTCAGCCAGAGACTTCATCCGCTCACGTGAACCCTGAGCTTCTGCACGCTTCTTCAGAAAATTTTCTTTTAGCTCATGCAACATGGTTTTGAAGCTCTTCACTTCTTGCACGCTGAGCCTGGCCATATTCTTCTTGAACTGAGCCTTTTCATGATCAATTTTCTGCTTCAGTTCAACAATGCGCTGGGCAATGGCAAGTTCTGAAGCAATTGCGCCTTGGAAGGCGACGCTGAGGCCAATAGGCAGCTGTAGATCTTCGAAGCTTATGTTTGGTGTGGCAAACCATTCGTCGATGAAGTTGTGGATGATGGCGACATCAAAGAGAGGCAAATTGTTGAAGATTTCAGCTTCTTCTTTGCTCTTGATGAGCTGCTCTAGAGCGTCATCTCCAAGAACTTCATCACTTGACAGATCAATGGCTTCGCTGCGCAGAATGGCAGCAGCTGTGAGCTCTTTGCCGGTGTGTGGCTGAGGCACCTTGGCCTTCTGGGGCTTGGAGATGCGGGATACATCTTCAGACTGCACACTGTCTTCAGAAGGTGCAGTTGCCAATGGCTTCGCTCTTGAGATTTTTGAAGAAGGGGCCGGCTTTGAAGCTTTTGACTTCTTCGACTGCTTTGGCTTCGGTACAGCAGGAGCTTCATCAGACTCAGAGTCCGCTGGAGGGTCATTCACGGCAGTCCCTTGGACTAAGATGCGGGTGATGAGGCCCTCAAGGTTTGCATACGGACCGATGATATTTGGTTCTGCGTAGCGTGTGCCATCTGCCCTTGGTGCAGAGGGGCCAGGGTTGAAGTCTAACCCCAACTTCTTCTTGTTCTGCTTCGCTGATTGTTGGGCAAACTGGAAGTTGCGCTTGAACAGATTGTCGTCACGACACCAGAGTAGTGACGACGGATGTGCATCATCAGGCTGTGGCCCACGAACCATGCATGGATAGAAGCTTTGGGCAATAGCTTCATCTCTGGTCCTGGGTACAAGGTTCTTGTATAAGATGTCTCCCCACGGTCTTTTGATGGCACTTTTCTCAGCATACTCTTGGGTTGTGAAGCGGTATTTGAACCATTGTTCAGCCCAATAGCGTCGAATCCATTGGATTCGGATCTTGCGCTGCCCAGGTCTTCAGGCAGATCTTTGGAAGTTCCTTCACGTCGCTGTCTGCCCCCCTTCCTTGCTGCTGCTTCTGAAGCCATAAACTTTAACTTGAAAGGCTTCAAAACTTTCAAAGGCTTCAAAGGCTTTCTTTTGCTGGACCAACAGGAACTGGCTTCAGGAGAATTTATGTGATGTTGTAGGAATTCTGCAAATGAATGCAGACTATGAGAACCGAAGGATTCTCCCACGGACATGTACCTGTGACAGCATTAAGGTGCGAGGGAAGGGGAAGAGGTCATATGCATTCTCAGAAGGTTTTGAAGATTAATCAGTCTAGAAGACATTGACCTCATCGTGCGAAGACATTCACTCATAGATAAGAAGTTGGTTCCAGATTTGTACGAACCCACAGATCAGTACAAGTGAGGAATCTAACTACTTCATGAAGCACAAGTGAATATACTAGGCATGTTATGGGATGCAGATTGAGAGATCTAACTTGTGTGAAGATAAACTTCTTATGGTAGAAAGTGACAGAACCATGAGATCAAAAGGGGCTGTAAAAAGAGGTTTTATTTACCACACTTGGAACTGCTAGACGGAGTGGGAGATGATGCCAAGCAGTTCAGTCCTCCGTGCCCTAACTTGGCGACGGAAGACACCTACGGCGACGGCGGAGAGAACGATGTCCGCGGTCGGCGTGAGGACGGCGTCGGAGAGGTTGCGGCAGCGAAGCGCTTCGTCGCCGGCGTAGTCGAGAGCTAGCTGTGGCGCTAGGGTTCGTGCGAGGATGGAAGAAGGAGATAATGACCGCGGTAAGTGTGAATTTATAGGCACAGGGGCGGCACTGTGCTATTACACAAGTGCCCCTGGCGATTCGCATCTGAGGAACGCGTGGCCAGTTTGCGGAAGTTTGGGGTTTGTTCCACGTCCCATGCACGCCTGGATTGTCAGGCGGTCGTTCCTGCTTCTCAGGATTTTATGTGGAGGAATGAGCATTGAAAACGGACTTTATGGTTGTCTCTATATCTTCTGCTGACAAGGACACAGTGAAGACATTCGACAGTTTCAATAGAATGCATATGACTTGGAGAGATAGAATTTGAGATAGAAAGCATAGAGAGATTAGGGTCCGATCACATTCACTTAGTTCAAAAGATTCAACCAAGAAGACATAGCTATAAGTGAATGCTGTAGAGGACAGAACACTAGTATATATACATCTATATAATCAACGTAGTGAAGATAATCATGAAGACATGTTGAGTTCGAAGCCAAACCAAATGTGAAGATATTGCAAGGAAACGCCATGAGTGAACCACTTCAAAATAGAACGTTTGGTGGTGGCGTTACCCACCGTATAGGAAGTATTAGACCCAGACACGGCGCACAATTATCGTGGCGCTCTGAAGTCAAATTCCACATTAATGTATTCACACTTAGAATGTATGTCTTCATTGATTGAAGATATACTTTACTTTGTGCGTTGCACATCTAAGTCATCATATGCATAAGTGTTAGGATGTGTGCCTGATCACAGGACATTTGAGGATTCCAGGATATTTAGCTCACACCGTAACTTGCAAAATCTCTTCTCATCCAAGGGCTTGGTGAAGATATCTGCCAATTGTTCTTCAGTGTTGACATGTATGATATCAATGTCTTCCTTCACAACATGATCTCTGAGAAAGTGATGACGAATTTCAATGTGCTTTGTCTTCGAGTGCTGAACTGGGTTGTTGGCAATCTTGATGGCACTTTCGTTGTCGCAGTAAAGTGGTACTTGCTTCAGATGAATGCCATAATCCTTGAGTGTTTGCTTCATCCACAGAAGCTGAGCGCAGCAAGATCCAGCAGCAATGTATTCAGATTCAGCAGTGGAGAGAGATACACAGTTCTGCTTCTTTGAAGACCAACATACAAGTGATCGTCCCAGAAAGTGACATGTGCCTGATGTAGACTTGCGATCAACTTTGTCACCAGCATAATCAGCATCTGAAAATCCAACCAAATCAAACTCTGAGCCCTTTGGATACCATAATCCTAGAGTTGGGGTGTGAGCCAAATATCGAAGAATTCGCTTCACAGCTAAGTGATGCGACTCCTTTGGTGCCGCTTGAAATCGAGCACACATGCAAACACTAAGCATAATATTTGGCCTAGATGCACATAAACAAAGCAAAGAACCAATCATGGAGCGGTATACCTTTTGATCGAACTCTTTACCATTGTCGTCAGGACCTAGATGATGTTTGGCTGGCATTGGTGTTGTGAAACCTTTGCAGTCTTGCATACCGAACTTCTTCAGGCAATCTTTGAGATCCTTCTCTTGAGATATGAAGATGCCATTGTGTTGTTGTCGTATTTGAAGACCAAGGAAGAACTTCAGCTCTCCCATCATGGACATCTGATATTGCTCTTGCATCATATATCCAAACTCTTCACTGTACTTCTGATTGGTGCAGCCGAAGATAATGTCATCCACATATATTTGGCACACAAACAGTTCACCATCATATGTCTTCGTGAAAAGAGTGGGATCCAGGGAACTAGGTATGAAGCCTTTGCTCTTCAGGAAGTATTTGAGTGTGTCATACCAGGCCCTAGGGGCTTGTTTGAGGCCATACAGTGCCTTGTTGAGCTTGTATACCATGTCAGGATGTTTTGGATTTTCAAAGCCAGGCGGTTGTGCAACATACACTTCTTCTTCAATCTTGCCATTGAGAAAGGCACTTTTCACATCCATTTGATATAGAAGTATGTTATGATGATTTGCATAGGCCAGCAGTATGCGTATGGCTTCAAGCCTAGCCACAGGAGCAAATGTTTCATCGAAGTCAATGCCCTCCACTTGAGTATATCCTTGAGCAACGAGACGAGCTTTGTTTCTGACAACTTGACCATGCTCATCTTGCTTGTTGCGGTATATCCATTTGGTGCCTATTATGTTGTGCTTCCGTGGATCAGGATGCTTGACCAGTTCCCATACATTATTCAGCTCAAACTGTTGAAGCTCTTCTTGCATAGCTTGAATCCATTTAGGTTCCATGAAGGCTTCTTCAACTTTCTTGGGTTCTGATATTGATATGAATGCGAAGTGCCCACAGAAATTTGCTAGCTGAGTTGCCCTTGAACGAGTGAGTGGACCAGGTGCATTGATGCTGTCAATTATTCTGTCAATCTGCACTTCATTGGCAACACGAGGATGTACAGGGCGAAGACTTTGCTCTTGCTGATCTGTGTTGTTGTTGGGAGGGATGTCTTCAGGCTGAGCATTGTCTTCATGTTGATCAGGTGCTGAGATGATAAGTTCTTCTTCAGGATGAGCTTCAGAAGGTATAATCTCTCCAGTTCCCATAAGCTTGATTGATTCACTAGCTGGAATCTCATCTAGCACATTTGGCAGTTGCTCTCTTTATGAACCATTTGTCTCATCGAACCGCACATCCACTGTTTCAACCACTTTGTAATGAAAGAGATTGAAGACTCTGTAGGAGTGCGAATCCTTTCCATAACCAAGCATAAAGCCCTCATGTGCTTTTGGTGCAAACTTTGAGGTGTGGTGTGGGTCCTTGATCCAGCACCTTGCGCCAAATACTCTGAAGTAACTGACATTTGGCTTCTTGCCAGTTAGGAGTTCATAAGATGTCTTGTTCAGAAGCTTGTGAAGATAAACTCGATTGATTGTATGGCATGCAATGTCAATGGCTTCAGTCCAGAATTTTCTTGGAGTCTTGTATTCATCTAGCATTGTTCTGGCCATCTCAATGAGTGTTCTGTTCTTGCGTTCGACGACGCCATTCTGCTGTGGCGTGTACGGAGCTGAGAATTCATGTGTGATGCCCAAGGTATCAAGATATGCATCAAGGCCAGTGTTCTTGAATTCAGTGCCATTGTCACTTCTGATGTGTTTTATCTTGGCGCCAAAATTGTTCATAGCACGATTGGCGAAGCGTCTGAAGACATCCTGCACTTCAGTCTTGTAAAGGATTATGTGCACCCAAGTATATCTAGAGTAATCATCAACAATGACGAAGCCATAGAGGCAAGCAGTAGTAGTAAAAGTTGAGTAGTGAGTGGGACCGAAAAGATCCATGTGGAGCAGTTCGAAGGGTTCAGTAGTAGTCATGATTGTCTTCGAAGGATGTTTTGCCCTTGTCATCTTCCCTGCTTCACACGCACCGCATAAGTGATCTTTCTTGAACTTGACGCCCTTGATGCCTATGACATGCTTCTTCTTCGCAAGGGTGTGGAGGTTCCTCATGCCAGCATGCCCAAGCCTCCGATGCCAAAGCCAGCATTCTGAAGCTTTTGCAAGAAGACATACTGCAAGTTGTGGCCCTGTTGAGAAATCTACCACGTACAGATCATCTTTTCGATACCCTTCAAACACTAGAGACTTGTCAGATTCCATTAGTACTAGGCAACGATATTTTCCAAACATTACGATCATGTTCAAATCGCAAAGCATTGAGACAGACATTAAGTTGAAGCCAAGGGATTCAACAAGCATGACTTTATCCATGTGTTGATCCTTTGAGATTGCAACTCTACCTAGACCCAATACCTTACTTTTACCAGTGTCAGCAAATGTGATGTGGCTCTTGTCGGATGGACGTAAGGTTGAGTCCATAAGAAGGCTTCTTTTGCCAGTCATGTGATTTGTACACCCACTGTCAATAATCCATTCTGAAGACTTTGAAGACGCTGGTGTCGTACCCTACAGTGCAGTTAGGGGGATAGGCTTCATGAAGAGAATTGTGAAGCAAAAACATTTGATGAACCAGTGGGTTATGAAAACTTAGATCCAGATTAGGACTAATAGGGAGAGTAGCATGCGATTCAGGAACGAAGTACATAATGATGCCATTCGGGCATTTTATCTTGCGCCCTACAAGATTTTTAAGGTCCCCAGCAATGGTGTCAGAAGATTTTATTTTTCTGCTGGAGACCTTTCCCTGCAAAAGAGAGTTAAGCTTTCTTAACCACCCACATCTTCAAGGGTGGCTTAGAAGCAATAAGTCTAAGTGCAGCATCTGAAAAATTTGGCTTTGAAGCCTTAGCAAACAGTCTTGCAGGTGGACAATAGTACTCATAAGAATAAGTAGAATAATTTTTGGTCATATGAACATGACGGTTTGATGAACCGCTCTCATATTCATATGCCTGAGTATGGTTTCCCTGTAAAACATTTGCATTAGTGTGACTCAGGTGAGTCCTCTGTTTGTATGAAGCCTTTGGACCGTATGAAGCCTTTGGTCTGAGGTTTGTCTTCTTCAAGTGAGGTGTCATGAAGACATTCACAGGAAGATTTTCCAGACACTTTTTCGGAACCCAGATCTTCTTCATAGGCGGTCCATTCCTGCAGTTAGTACCAATGTACCTGGCAAACACTTCACCATTCTGATTCTTAAACAGTTTATAGTTTGCATCAAAGGATTCATCAATGATAATGGGGTTAGCACAAGTGAAACCAGATAAATTGGATGGATCTGCTGAAAATTCCTTTGCAGCAACCCATGTGGTCTTGGGGTACTGCTCAGGTTTCCAGTAAGAGCCATCTGCATTTATTTTCCTTACGAACCCAACACCCTCTTTCCTAGGGTTTCGGTTCAGAATCTGCTTCTTGAGGACATCACATAATGTCTGATGTCCTTTAAGACTTTTGTGCATCCCTGTTTCAAGCAATGTCTTCAACCTAGCATTCTCATCAGCAATAGCAGTGGTATCCTCAGTAGAGGGGTTAGTTACCACATCAACAGTTGAAGATATTGCAACAGCAGTAGCAGTGGAACATTCAGCAACAGAAGTAGCATTATCACGCTCAATGCATTTAAGACATGGTGGTTCAAATCCTTCCTGAGCGGAACTGATCTGTTCGGCGCGAAGTGACTCGTTTTCCTTTTGAAGATCTTCATGAGCCGCTCTCAATTTCTCAAGATCTTGCTTCCTTTGAAGATAATCATAGGAAAGCTTTTCATGAGTTGTTGAGAGAGTATCAAGACGATCTTCAAGTTCCTGATACTTAACATGAAGATTTTTTATGTCTTCAATTAAGGATTCAGATCGAGTCATTTCAGC
Source organism: Triticum urartu (assembly GCF_003073215.2). Classification (NCBI taxonomy): domain Eukaryota; kingdom Viridiplantae; phylum Streptophyta; class Magnoliopsida; order Poales; family Poaceae; genus Triticum; species Triticum urartu. The sequence continues at coordinate 64,410,491 of NC_053024.1, forward strand.
ACCCAACAGATCATCGCTTCTGTCTAACAGTTTTTGAATATGTTCCATAGCTTTCTGTTGTTCAGTTGCAATTTTAGCAAGTGTTTTGTAGCTGGGTTTTGAATCACAGTCAGAGTCATCATCACTAGATGTTTGATAGCGAGTAGTGCGTGTGTTTACCTTGGCACCGCGTGCCATGAAGCAGTAGGTAGAAGTGGAGTCGTTCTTGTCATTTGCATCGGTGTCGGTGATGAAGTCATTGTCTTCAGTGTTGAAGATGGACTTGGCGACGTATGCTGTAGCCAGACTCGCAATGCCAGAATCAGACTCCTCCTTAGACTCCACCTCTGCCTCCTCAGAAGCGGACTCCTCCTCTGAATCCATTTCCTTGCCAACAAACGCACGTGCCTTGCCAGATGAGCTCTTCTTGTGTGATGAAGACTTTGAGGAAGACTTGGAAGAAGACTTTGAGTATTTCTTCTTCTTCTTGTCGTCAGAATCATATTCCTTGCTCTTCTTCTTCCTTCTGTTCTCATTGTCCCACTGTGGACACTCAGAGATGAAGTGTCCAGTTTTCTTGCACTTGTGACATGTTTTCTTCTTGTAGTCATGAGCAGAAGCTTCATCATTCCTTGAGCTTGATCGTGAAGATTTTCTGAAGCCTTTCTTCTTGGTGAATTTTTGGAACTTCTTCACTAGCATTGCAAGTTCCCTTCCAATGTCTTCAGGATCATCAGAACTGCTGTCAGATTCTTCTTCAGATGAGGAAACAGCTTTTGCCTTCAAGGCACGAGTTCGCCCATAGTTTGGACCGTAGATATCTCTTTTCTCAGAAAGCTGAAACTCATGTGTGTTGAGCCTCTCAAGTATGTCAGACGGATCGAGTGTCTTGAAATCAGGACGTTCTTGAATCATCAGGGCTAGGATGTCAAACGAACTATCAAGTGATCTCAGCAGCGTCTTAACGATTTCATGTTTGGTGATCTCAGTGGTGCCGAGGGCTTGAAGCTCATTTGTGATGTCAGTGAGCCGATCAAATGTGTGTTGGACATTCTCATTGTCATTTCGCTTGAAGCGGTTGAAGAGGTTGCGAAGAACACTGATTCTCTGATCTCTCTGGGTTGAGATGCCTTCATTGACCTTGGAGAGCCAGTCCCAGACCAGCTTGGATGTCTTCAAGGCACTCACACGGCCATACTGTCCTTTTGTCAGATGACCACAGATGATATTTTTGGCAGTAGAGTCCAGTTGAGTGAACTTCTTGACATCAGCAGCAGTGACACCTTCTCCAGCCTTGGGAACGCCGTTCTCGACGACATACCATAGGTCGACGTCAATGGCTTCAAGATGCATGCGCATCTTATTCTTCCAGTAGGGATATTCAGTTCCATCAAAGATGGGGCACGCAGCGGAGACTTTGATTATCCCTGCAGTCGACATAGCTAAAACTCCAGGTGGTTAAACCGAATCACACAGAACAAGGGAGCACTTTGCTCTGATACCAATTGAAAGTGCGTTATATCGACTAGAGGGGGTGAATAGGCGATTTTTATGAAAGTCTTCAAAATGTGGGAGTTATGAAGACAAACAGCGAAGATTTTGCCTATTACTATGCAGCGGAAGTTGGATTACACTATGCAGCGGGTAGGAAGAAGTTATGAAGCCAAACAGATCATACATTCACGTTGTGAAGACAAAAGATGGAGCAAGCATGCAATGGCTTCACAATGAGTAACACTAAGAAAAAGGAAGTGAAGATGAAACCGGTGACTCGTTGAAGACAATGATGTGTTGGACCAGTTCCAGTTGCTGTGACAACTGTACGTCTGGTTGGAGCGGCTAGGTATTTAAACCTTAGGACACACAGTCCCGGACACCAAGTCCTGAACACGCAGCTCAGGACACCAAGTCCTCACCGTATTCTCCTTGAGCTAAGGTCACATAGTCCTCGCCCAATCACTCTGGTAAGTCTTCAAGGTAGACTCCCAAACCTTCACAGACTTCGTTCACTGGCAATCCACAATGTCTCTTGGATGATCTGAACGTGACGCCTAACTGTCTGGAGGATTCACAGTCCTCAAGTGTAATAAGTCTTCAGATCACACGGACAAGAAGACTTAAGTGATGCCCAATGTTCTATGGCTCTGGGTGGTTAGGGCTTTTCTCCTCGCTAGGAATTTTCTCTCAAAGGCTTCGAGGTGGGTTGCTCTCAAACGACAAAAGTCGTGCACTGAAATCTGAGCAGCCAACCGTTTATGGTTGTAGGGGGTGGGCTATTTATAGCCACTTGGCAACCCGACCTGATTTGTCCGAAATGACCCTGGGTCACTAAGGAACTGACACGTGTCTCAACGATCAGATTTCAAACTCTCATGGCAACTTTACTTGGGCTACAAGAAAATCTGACTTGTCCGGCTCTGGACAAGATTCGCTCTCATTGTCTTCACTCGAAGACATAGGTTTTTGGTTTAGGCATCACTTCAGTCATTCTGACTGGTTCTCCTGGACCCCACTTAACAGTACGGTGGTTCCTATGACTCAACACAAAAGAAAACGAGCTACGAAAGATCTAAGTCTTCGAGCTCCATAGGCTTCATAACGTGTCTTCTTTTGTCATAGTCTTCAATGTGAATATCTTCATATACCACCTTTGGCTTCAATGTCTTCATACATTTTTAGGGGTCATCTCTGGTAGTAAAACCGAATCAATGAAGGACTTCTACCTGTGTTATCCTGCAATTCTCACAAACACATTAGTCCCTCAACTAGGTTTGTCGTCAATACTCCAAAACCAACTAGGGGTGGCACTAGATGCACTTACAGTCCTTCGTCGCCAAGTTAGGGCACGGACGATCGAACTGCTCGGCCTCCTCTCCCACTCCGTCTAGCAGTTCTTCGTGTGGTAAATAAAACTTCCTTTTTATGGCCCCTTTGATCCTATAGATTCATCACTTTCTACCACAAGCAGTTTCTGTTCACACAAGTTGGATCTATTTCATACTGCATCTCATAATATGCCTAGTATGTTCACTTATGCTTCACAAAGTAGTTAGATTCCTCACTTGTACTTATTCATGGATTCGTACAAATCTGGAACCAACCCTCTATCTATGAGTGAATGTCTTTGCACTATGAGGTCAATGTCTTCTAAACTGATTTATCTTCAAAATCTTCTGAGAATGCATATGACCTCTTCCCCTTCCCTCGCACCTTAATGCTGTCACAGGTACATGTCCGTGGGAGAATCCCTTGGTTCTCATAGTCTGCATTCGTTTGCAGAATTCTTACAGCATCACATTAACTCTCTCGAAGCTAGTTCCTGTTTGACCAGAAAGCGAAAGCCTTTGAAGCCTTTAAACGTGTTGAAGCCCTTCAGTTTAAGCTTCATGGCACCAGAGAAACCTACAAGAAAGGGTGGCAGACAGCGTCGTGGCAACACCTCAAGAGATTTGCCTCCTGACCTCTATGAGCTGTACAAGATAGATCCAGAGGAGGACTACAATCAGCGAAAAACTTGAGTCCAATGGGTTCGAAGATATTGGGCAGAACAGTGGTTCAAGTACAGGTTCATGACCCAGGAGTATGCTGAGAAGAATGCCATCAAACAACCATGGGGAGACATTCTATACAGAAATCTTCAACCCAAGTCCAAAGCTGAAGCCATTGAACAAGGCTTCTATCCTTGCATGGTCCGTGGACCGCAGCCTGCGGATGCAGACCCATCTTCATTACTGTGGTGCCGCGATGATAATCTGTTCAAGCGCAACCTTCAGTTTGCCAGGAACTCGGCCAAAGAGAACAAGAAGTCACGAGGCTTAGACTAGAATCCAGGCCCCTCTGCTCCTCGTGCTGATGGCACATGCGAAGCTGAACCCAATCTTGTTGGGCCCTTCTACAACCTGGAAGGTCTCATCACTCATATCATGGTTCAAGGGACAGTCGTGGATGAGCCTGTAGATGACGCTGAATCTGATGAAGCGCCTGCACCGCCGAAGCCAAAGAAACTGAAGAAGCCTAAAGCTTCAAAGCCTGCTCCTGCACCAAAGGTCTTACAGACGAAGCCTTTGGCCACTGCACCTCCTGAACATAGTGTGCAGTCTGAAGATTTGTCATGCATCTCCAAGCCCTCGAGAGTAAAGATGCCCTTGCAACCCACCAGCCAAGAACTGACTGCTGCTGCTATTCTGCGCAACGACGCCATTGATCTGTCCAGCGATAAAGATCTTGCATATGACGCTCTTGAGCAACTGATCAAGAGCAAACAAGAAGCAAAAAATCTTCAATGAGTTGCCTCTCTTTGACGTAGCAATCCTTCACAACTTCATTGATGAGTGGTTTGAAACCCCCAATCTCAGCTTTGATGATCTGCAACTTCCAATTGGCCTCAGCATCGCTTTCACTGGCGCCATTGCTTCTGAGCTAGCTCTAGCTCAGCGCATCGTTGAACTGAAGCAAAAGATCGACTATGAGAAAGCTCAGTTCAAGCAGCACATGGCAAAGCTCAGCGTGCAAGATGTCAAGAACTTCAAGACTATGCTGCACGAGCTCAAGGAAGCCTTTCTCAAGAAACGCGAAGAAGCTAAAGGTTCTCATGAACGCATGAAGAGTCTGGCTGACAAGTGCGTGCAAGCCTACAATGAAGCTGAAAATCGCAAGGCTCTTGGGCGTCCTGGCATCGATCCCAAGATGGCTGGAAAGAAGAAGAAGAAGCCAGCTGTGGCCGAACCCGAAGCAACAAGGCAGGAAGCCCATCCCATTGTCTTCCCAGCCAGTATGACAGGCTCGAAGCCTAAGGTCCCCATAGTGGCTTCAGAATTAAAGAAGACAAGGGCTGCCGAGGCTGAAGCCAGAAAGAGGAAACATCCTGAAGCTTCTGATGTCGCTCCCTCCAAGAAGAAGCGCAAAACCAAGAAAGATCGGGCTGCTCCCACAGAGCCCCTTATTGTTGAGCCCGTCTCGGTTGCTCGTCCTACCTCTTCGCATCAAGAAAGACGGATGGTAATTCATGAGCCTGCTTCCACAGAGGCTCCTGAAGCTGAAGACATTCCAGCAGTTGACCCCACCGCTGCTGAAGACATTGGTCACCATGACAATGTTGAAGATGATGAAGTCCTTCCTTAGATCGAGCACCAATTGGTATCATCGCCTGTGCTTACGCACAGCGAACTCATCAGCATTGGTCGTCCTCTGACGCCAACTGCTCAGGATGCATCGTGGGCTGATCACCCACAGAGACAAGACACTCCAAGCTCTCCCCAACCGCAAGCTACCCCAACAGTGCAAGATGATGATGACTTTGTGGCCCAGCACAATCCATCTCCACAAGCGTCGCCCACATTATGCAGGCTTCGCAAAGGACCAAGGCCCCAAGTCACTCCCACAATGCACGTGTCTGAACCCGAAGCCAAAATGGCTGAAGACATTCCGGCTGCATCAGCCGATGAAGAAGAAGATGAAGAAGAAGCCCCAAGAGACACAAGAGTTGCTACACCCCCGTCTCGCCAAGATGTTGTTCTCGAGGAGAACGTGACTGACCCTCCAGCTTCTGAAGTGGAGGTTAACAACCGTGAAGTAACCACCAACATCACTACCGACGCCAATGACGTTGTCATGGTTGACGCCAATATGGCGCCGGAAGCCAATGAGGCGCCAGAAGCCAATGAGGCACCAGAAGTCAATGCTGCAACACCTGAAGTCAATGCTGCAGCACCTGAGGTCCAAATATCTGAAGCACATGTGGCCCCTGAAGCCCATGAAGACAATGCCAATGCCCCTGTTCCCCCTCCAAGATCTCACACAATGGAGCTGGCATTTGATCGTGGTCAGCCAGTTATTGTTCGATGGCCCATTCTGACTCCTTCGCCTGCTGCTGGTCCACAATTTGAGTACCACGTCGAGCACGGGCCTCAAGTCCAAAAGCCCAAGCCAAGACTTCCACGTTTCCCAGGCACTGCCACTTCACCTGGGGTCTTCAATGCGAATGGCTTTGTGGCACATAATACCTTCTTCAACAGCTCCAAGAACCCTTATACCAGACCGCGCATTTCCTTAGATCGGTTCTGGAGCTATCAGCAGCGCAGCTACTATTCATGTGTCCTATACAATCAAGGGCGCATATTTCCACATATGCGCCTCGACTCTGAAGCTATAGCTGGTCTGCCCTGCCTCGAAGAAGCATTGGACTGTTTCAGAGATGCTGGTCTGTTGTAGTTCATCACTGACAAGGAGCACTGGAATGAAGAATTGCTGCTTCAATTCTATGCCACTCTTCATATTCGAGGCTACAACAGGGATCTGAAGACTTGGGTCCTTGAGTGGATGACAGGCAATATCCATCATGAAGCTAAAGCTCTTGATATCATTGAGCTCACAGGCCTGCACACTCCTGGTGAATACTATGAACTAGGTTGTCAACAACATCAAAATGCCTTGGAAAGCATCTTTCAGAAGCCAGAACCCAACATGAGTCAAATGTTGAGCATGATGAAGCCTTTGCCTCACGACGCTGAATACCCATCTGAGTTCTTTGTTGAAGACCTAGAGTACCTACCTCGCACCATTTACCACATCATCAGGAAGACTCTATGGCCTGTCAAAGGACACTCATCTGCAGCGAAGCTTGAAGGAGCAATGAAGACTTTGGTTTTCTATATCTTCAATGGCATCAGCTTCAATGCTCAAGACTTCTTCATCAGGCAGTTGGCTGCGTCTGGCTCCGACATCTTTGGGTTGAAATTCTATGCTCCATGGGTCATGCGTCTGATCAAGCGTCACTCAGCCTTCAACTATCAGTCGTCTGCGCGCAATCATCTTATATTCTTGCCCGAGGTTGATCTGTTAGTTGAAGCCATTTACCCAGAGCCTGCTAAGGATCCCATTTATATTCACAATGCTGATCACCAAAGCTTCACCCAGCCCATTGAAGGAATTCCAGCAGTGTCTCGTGTTTATCCCCTTGTTGGAAACACACGTGCCCCTCGTGCTCAAACTGATGCCACTGGTAGCACCATTGCGCAAAGGCCTCAAAGACGATCTCGTGTCCTCAATGACCGAGAGCTTCTCGTCGCGCTGCATCAGAAACAGGACAAACATCACGACTGGCTTAAGCGTCAGATGCAAAGCCTCTTGGTGGATGTCAACCGCATTCGCAATCTTGCCACCAAGAATGCCTTTGTCACTCATGAAACCTGTCGGAGGTCGTGGAAGAGTTTGACCCTACTGAGTGCTGAAGCTGATCTGCACAACGATGGCTTCACCGAACGCTTCAAGTTTGACTCAACTCCTCCCAGAAATGCTCACTTGCGTCGGACTCCCTCACTTGAAGACTCTGAATACTCGTCCTCAGCTTCGACCGTAAATGCCAGAGTCATCGATGACCAAGATGATGCAACTTCACCTCCTCCAACTTAGTGCGTGACGACACTGCACCAAGTTCCTCTGCACCACCGGATCTCACCGACGACCCTGCTGCCTCGCCTGCACCTCATGGGAACGAGTAGGCGCTCTATGTCTTCAAACCTTTTTGGTCCTCACTGACAAAAGGGGGAGAAGCATATGAGTTGATAGTCTTCAAGCGGGTCCATATGGGTGGTTGCTTTACTTTTTGCTACTTTTTCCAAGTGCTTACAACTCTTGTTTTCGACACATTTGGTTCTCTGAGTTGTAACACTTAAACTCGATGGTCGTCTGCTACTTATTTGCTATTATGTGATGCGATGATAAATTCCGCATGTGCGACGATAAATTCTGCACTTAGATCATTTTGCAGACGTTCATTTTTCATTATGCATGTCATTATCTTCACATACTTTTCTTGCATGATGAGTTGTCATCATAAGTTGAAGAGGATCTCCACAAGTACAAACTGCCATGTGCATTTGCATACCAAAAGCAAATTACTTATATGCACATCTTCAGGGGGGGCCTTTGCCACTTATGATGACAATCCCCTATCCTTTACAATTTCACATATTTTATTCCCAGTTGAAAACTTCAACTAGTTTGTCATCAGTCACCAAAAAGGGGGAGATTGTAAGTGCATCTAGTGCCACCCCTAGTTGGTTTTGGAGTATTGACGACAAACCCAGTTGAGGGACTAATGTGTTTGTGAGAATTGCAGGATAACACAGGTAGAAGTCCCTCATTGATTCGGTTTTCCTACCAGAGATGACCCCTAAAAATGTAAGAAGACATTGAAGTCAAAGGTGGTATGTGAAGACATTCACATTGAAGACTATGACAAGAGAAGACATCGCATGAAGACTATGGAGCGCGAAGACTTAGTTCTTTCGTCGTTCTTTTTCTTCTTTGTTGAGTCATAGGAACCACCGTACTGTTAAGTGGGGTCCAAGTGAACCAGTCAGAATGACTGAAGTGATGCTTAACCAAAATCCTATGTCTTCGAGTGAAGACTATGAGAGCAAATCTTGTCCAGAGTTGGATAAGTCAGCTTTGCTTGTAGCTCAAGTAAAGTTGCCGTGTGTGTTCGAAATCTGACCGTTGGAACACGTGTCAGTTCCTTAGTGACCAAGGGTCATTTCGGACAAATCAGGTCGGGTTGCCTAGTGGCTATAAATAGCCCACCCCCTACAACCATAAAAGGTTGGCTGCTCAGAGTTAGTGCACGGCTTTTGTCGTTTGAGAGCAACCCACCTCGAAGCCTTTGAGAGAGAATTCCTTGCGAGGATAAAGCCCTAAACACCCAGAGCCAAAGAGTGTTAGGCATCACTTAGGTCTTACTGTCTGTGTGATCTGAAGACTTATTACACCTGAGGACTGTGAATCCTCCAGCCGGTTAGGCGTCGCGTTCTGAGCATCCAAGAGTCATTGTGGATCGCCGGTGAACGAAGTTTGTGAAGGTTTGGAAGTCTACCTTGAAGACTTACCAGAGTGATTGAGCGAGGACTGGGTGTCCTTAGCTCAAGGGGAATAAGGTGAAGACGAGGTCTTCTGAGTTGAATCTCAGCCTCCCTAACCAGACGTACAGTTGTCACAGCAACTGGAACTTGTCCAACAAATCATTGTCTTCAACGAGTCACTGGTTTCATCCTTCCCTTCCCTTTAGTTACTGTTGGTCCTTGTGAAGTCATTGTATGATTGCTTTATCTTTTGTCTTCACTGAGTGACTGCTTGTTCTGATTGGCTTCACAATATCTTCCTACCTGATCTTTACTGCCTAGCTGCTATTAGTCATTGTGCTTTCACTCCATTGAATACTTGACTATGGTTTTCCTAGTGTAGTCTACCTTCCGTTGCATGGTAATTGGTTGATTTCTATCGTTTTTCTTCGAAACTTCCATGTTTTGAAGAGTTCCATAAAAATCACCTATTCACCCCCCCCCCCCTCTAGTCGATCACTAGCAATTTCAAGCAACGAAAGGGGAAAAGTGTTGTCCACGTACCCTCATAGACCATAAGCAGAAGCGTTATGACAACGCGGTTGATGTAGTCGAACGTCTTCACGATCCGACCAATCCTAGCACCGAAGGTACGGCACCTCCGCGATCTACACACGTTCAGCTCGGTGACGTCCTGCGAACTCTAGATCCAGCTGAGTGTTGAGGAAGAGTTTCTTCAGCACGACGGTGTGATGACGGTGATGATGAAGCTACCGGAATAGAGCTACGCCTAACCACTGCAACGATATGACTGAGGTGGATTATGGTGGAGGGGGGCACCGCACATCGCTAAACAATGTCAACTTGTGTGTTCTAGGGTGCCCCCTACCCCCGTATATAAAGGAGCAAGGGGGAGGCCGGCCGGCCCTAGGGTGCGCCAAGGAGGGGAGGAATCCTCCTCCTAGTAGGAGTAGGATTCCTCCTTTCCTAGTACTACTAGGAGGGGAGGAAGGAGTGGGAGAGAGGAAGGAAAGGCGGGCGCCACCCCCCTCCTAGTCCAATTCGGACCCAAGGGGGAGGGGCGCACGACCTGCCCTGGCAGCCCCTCTCAATCCACTAAGGCCCATCTAGGCCCACTAGTTCCGAAGGGGGGTTCCGGTGACCCTCCAGCACTCCAGTTTTCTCCGAAATCACCCGGAACACTTCCGGTGTCCGAATATAGCCGTCCAATATATCAGTCTTTATGTCTCGACCATTTCGAGACTCCTCATCATGTCCGTGATCACATCCGGGACTCCGAACAACCTTCGGTGCATCAAAACACATAAACTCATAATACTGATCATCACCGAACGTTAAGCGTGCGGACCCAATGGGTTCGAGAACTATGTAGACATGACCGAGACTCATCTCTGGTCAATAACCAATAGCGGAACCTGGATGCTCATATTGGTTCCTACATATTCTACGAAGATCTTTATCGGTCAAACCGCATAACAACATACATTGTTCCCTTTGTCATCAATATGTTACTTGCCTGAGATTGGATTGTCGGTATCTCAATACCTAGTTCAATCTCGTTACCGGCAAGTCTCTTTACTCGTTACGTAATGCAACATCCCGTAACTAACTCATTAGTCACATTTCCTGCAAGGCTTATAGTGATGTGCATTACCGAGAGGGCCTAGAGATACCTCTCCGACAATCGGAGTGACAAATCCGAATCTCGATCTATGCCAACTCAACAAACACCATTGGAGACACCTGTAGAGCATCTTTATAATCACCCAGTTACGTTGTGATGTTTGATAGCACACTAAGTGTTCCTCCAGTATTCGGGAGTTGCATAATCTCATAGTCATAGGAACATGTATAAGTCATGAAGAAAGCAATAGCAGTAAACTAAACGATCATAGTGCTAATCTAACGGATCCCGTTCATCAAATGACAACACATGTCCATGGCTAGGAAACTTAACCATCTTTGATTAACGAGCTAGTCAAGTAGAGGCATACTAGGGACACTCTGTTTGTCTATGTATTCACACATGTACTAAGTTTTCGGTTAATACAATTCTAGCATGAATAATAAACATTTATCATGATATAAGGAAATATAAATAACAACTTTATTATTGCCTCTAGGGCATATTTCCTTCAATCTCCCACTTGCACTAGAGTCAATAATCTAGTTCACATCGTCATGTGATTTCACACCAATAGTTCACATCTTTATGTGATTAGTTCACATCTTCATGTGACTAATACCCAAAGGGTTTACTAGAGTCAATAATCTAGTTCACATCACTATGTGATTAACACCCAAAGAGTGATCATGTTTTGCTTATGAGATAAGTTTAGTCTACGGGTCTGCAACATTCAGATCCATATGTATTTCGCAAATTTCTATGTCTATAATACTCTGGACGGAGCTACTCTAGCTAATTGCTCCCACTTTCAATATGTATCTAGATCGAGATTAGAGTCATCTAGATCGGTGTAAAAAGCTTGCATCGACGTAACTCTTTATGACGAACTATTTTATCACCTCCATAACCGAGAAATATTTCCTTAGTCCTCTAAGGATAATTTTGATCGTTGTCCAGCGATCTACTCCTAGATCACTATTCTACTCCCTTGCCAAAATCATGCTAAGGTATACAATAGGTCTGGTACACAGCATAGCATACTTTATAGAACCTATGACTGACGCATAGGGAATGACTTTTCATTCTCTTTCTATTTTCTGTCGTGGTCAGGTTTTGAGTCTTTACTCAACTTCACACCTTGCAACACAGGCAAGAACTCCTTCTTTGACTGTTCCATTTTGAACTACTTAGAAATCTTGTCAAGGCATGTACTCATTGAAAAATCTTATCAAGCGTCTTGATCTATCTCTATAGATCTTGATGCTCAATGTGTAAGCAGCTTCACCAAGGTCTTTCTTTGAAAAACTCCTTTCAGACACTCCTTTATGCTTTCTAGAAAAATTCTACATCATTTCGATCAACAATATGTCACTCACATATACTTATCAGAAAGGCTATAGTGCTCCCACTCACTTTCTTGTAAATACAGGCTTCACCGCAAGTCTGTATAAAACTACATGCTTTGATCACACTATCAAAACGCATATTCCAACTCCGAGAGGCTTGCACTAGTCCATAAATGGATCGCTGCAGCTTACACATTTTGTTAGCACCTTTAGGATTGACAAAACCTTCTGGTTGCATCATATACAACTCTTCTTTAATAAATCCATTAAGGAACACAGTTTTGACATCCATTTGCCAGATTTCATAAAATGCGGCAACTGCTAACATGATTCAGACAGACTTTTAAGCATCGATATGAGTGAGAAAATCTCATCATAGTCAACACTTTGAACTTGTCGAAAACCTTTTTGCGACAATTCAAGCTTTCGTAGATAGTAACACTACTATCAGCGTCCGTCTTCCTCTTGAAGATCCTTTTATTCTCAATGGCTCGCCGATCATCGGGCAAGTCAATCAAAGTCCATACTTTGTTCTTTATACATGGATCCCATATCAGATTTCATGGCCTTAAGCCATGTCACGGAATCTGGGCTCATCATCGCTTCCTCATAGTTCGTAGGTTTGTCATGGTCTAGTAACATGACTTCCAGAAAGGATTACCATACCACCCTAGTGCGGACCATACTATGGTTGACCTACGAGGTTCGGCAGTAACTTGATCAAAATTTCCATGATCATTATCATTAGCTTCCTCACTAATTGGCGTAGGAATCACTAGAAGTGATTTCTGTGATGAACTACTTTCCAATTCGGGAGAAGGTACAATTACCTCATCAAGTTCTCCTTTCCTCCCACTCACTTCTTTCGAGAGCAACTCCTTCTCTAGAATGGATCTACTCTTAGCAACAAAGATCTTGCCTTTTGGATCTGTGATAGAAGGTGTACCCAATAGTTTCTTTTGGGTATCCTATGAAGACGAACTTCTCCGATTTGGGTTTGAGCTTATCACGCTGAAACTTTTTCACATAAGCATCACAACCCCAAACTTTAAGAAACGACAACTTGGGTTTCTTGCCAAACCATAGTTCATACGGTGTCGTCTCAACGGATTTAGATGGCGCCCTTTTTAACGTGAATGCAGTTGTCTCTAATGCATAACCCCAAAACGATAGTGGTAAATCAGTAAGAGACATCATAGATCGTACCATATCTAATAAAGTACGGTTACGACATTCGAACACACCATTATGTTGTGGTGTTCCAGGTGGCGTGAGTTGCGAAACTATTCCACATTGTTTCAAATGAAGACCAAACTCGTAACTCAAATATTTCGTTACCGCGATCAGATTGTAGAAACTTTATTTTCTTGTTACGATGATTTTCCACTTCACTCTGAAATTCTTTGAACTTTTCAAATGTTTCAGACTTATTTTTCATCAAGTAGATATACCCATATCTGCTCAAATCATTTGTGAAGGTCAGAAAATAACGATACCCGCCGCGAGCGTCAACACTCATCAGATCGCATACATCACCATGTATTATTTCCAATAAGTTAGTTGCTCGCTCCATTGTTTCGGAGAACGGATTCTTAGTCATCTTGCCCATGAGGCATGGTTCGCAAGTATCAAGTGATTCATAATCAAGTGATTCCAACAGTCCATCAGCATGGAGTTTCTTCATGCGCTTTACACCAATATGACCTAAACGGCAGTGCTACAAATAAGTTGCACTATCATTATTAACTTTTCATCTTTTGGCTTCAATATTATGAATATGTGTATCGCTACGATCGAGATTCAATAAACCATTTATTTTAAGTGTATGACCATAGAAGGTTTTATTCATGTAAATAGAACAACAATTATTCTTTGACTTAAATGAATAACCGTATTGCAATAAACATGATCCAATCATATTATGCTCAATGCAAACACCAAATAACATTTATTTAGGTTCAACACTAATCCCGAAGGTAGAGGGAGTATGCGATGGTGATCTTATCAACCTTGGAATCTCTTCCAACACACATCGTCACTTTGCCCTCAACTAGTCTCTGTTCATTTTGTAACTCCTGTTTCGAGTTACTAATCTTAGCAACTGAATCGGTATCAAATACATAAGGGTTACTATGAACACTAGTAAAGTACACATCAATAATCTATATATCAAATATACCTTTGTTCACTTTGCCATCCTTCTTATCCGCCAAGTATTTGGGGTAGTTCCGCTTCCAGTGATCATTTCCTTTGTAGTAGAAGCACTTAGTTTCAGGCTTGGGTCTAGATTTGGGCTTCTTCATGGGAGTGGCAACTTGCTTGCCATTCTTCTTGAAGTTCCCTTTCTTTCCCTTGTCCCTTGACTAGAAACTAGTGGTCTTGTCAACCATCAACACTTGATGCTTTTCTTGATTTCTACCTTTGGCGATTTCAGCTTCGCGAAGAGCTCGGGAATCGTTTTCGTCATCCCTTACATATTATAGTTCATCACAAAGTTCCAGTAACTTAGCGATAGTGACTAGAGAACTCTGTCAATCACTATCTTATCTGGAAGATTAACTCACACTTGATTCACGCGATTGTAGATATGCAAATACTATCAGGACTAAGTTCATGATAAATTTAAGTTCAATTAATCATATTACTTAAGAACTCTCACTTAGATACACATCCCTCTAATCATCTAAGTGATCACGTGATCCATATCAACTAAACCATGTCCGATCATCATGTGAGATGGAGTAGCTTTCAATGGTGAACATCACTATGTTGATCATATCTACTATATGATTCACGCTCGACCTTTCGGTCTTAGTGTTCCGAGGCCATATCTGCATATGCTAGGCTCGTCAAGTTTAACCTGAGTATTCTGCGTGTGCAAAACTGGCTTGCACGCATTATATGTGAACGCAGAGCTTATCACACCCGATCATCACATGGTGTCTCGGCACGACGAACTGTAGCAATAGTGCATACTCAGGGAGAACACTTATACCTTGAAATTTAGTGAGAGATCATTTTGTAATGCTATCGCCGAACTAAGCAAAAAAACATGCATAAAGGATAAACATCACATGCAATCAATATAAGTGATATGATATGGCCATCATCATCTTGTGCCTTTGATTTCCATCTCCAAAGCACCGTCATGATCACCATCGTCACCGGCTTGACACCTTGATCTCCATCGAAGCATCATTGTCGTGTCGCCAACTATTGCTTATACGACTATCGCTACCGCTTAGTGATAAAGTAAAGCAATTACATGGTGATTGCATTTCATACAATAAAGCGACAACCATATGGCTCCTGCCAGTTGCCGATAACTCTGTTACAAAACATGATCATCTCATACAATAAAATTTAGCATCATGTCTTGACCATATCACATCACAACATGCCCTGCAAAAACAAGTTAGACGTCCTCTACTTTGTTGTTGCAAGTTTTACGTGGCTGCTACGGGCTGAGCAAGGACCATTCTTACCTACGCATCAAAAACCACAACGCGGTATAGTGATTGCTTTTTGATCTTCAGAAAGAACTTTGTTAATTGAATCCGATTCAACTAAAGTTGGAGAAACAGACACCCACTAGCCACCTGTGTGCGAAGCACATCGGTAGAACCAATCTCGTGTAAGCGTACGCGTAATGTCGGTCTGAGTCGCTCCATCCAACAATACCGTTGAATCAAGAATCAACTAGTGACGGCAAGCAATATGTATATACCCACTCCCACAACTCCTTTGTGTTCTACTCATGCATATAACATCTACGCATAGACCTGGCTCGAATGCCACTATTTGGGAATGCAGTAATTTCAAAATTTTCCTACGCACACGCAAGATCAATCATGGTGATGCATAGCAACGAGAGGGGAAGAGTGTTGTCCACGTACCCTCGTAGACTGTAAGCGGAAGCGTTATTATAATGCGGTTGATGTAGTCGAACGTCTTCACGATCTGATCGATCCTAGCACCGAAGGTACCGCACCTCCGCGATTTGCACACATTCAGCTCGGTGACGTCTCGCGAACTCTAGATCCAGCTGAATTTCGAGAGAGGGTTTCATCAGCACGACGGTGTTATGATGGTGATGCTGAAGCTACCAGAACATGGCTTCGCCTAAGCACCGTAACGATATGACCGAGGTGGATTATGGTGGAGGGGGCACCGCACACCGCTCAACAATGTCAACTTGTGTGTTCTAGGGTACCCCCTGCCCCCGTAGATAAAGGAGCAAGGGGGAGGCCGGCCGGCCCTAGGTCGCGCCAAGGAGGGGAGGAATCCTCTTCCTAGTAGGAGTAGGATTCCTCCTTTCCTAGTCCTACTAGGAAGGGGAAGGAAGGAGTGGGAGAGAGGAAGGAAATGAAGGAAATATGCCCTGGAGGCAATAATAAAGTTGTTATTTATATTTCCTTATATCATGATAAATGTTTATTATTCATGCTAGAATTGTATTAACCGGAAACTTAGTACATGTGTGAATACATAGACAAACAGAGTGTCCCTAGTATGCCTCTACTTGACTAGCTCGTTAATCAAAGATGGTTAAGTTTCCTAGCCATGGACATGTGTTGTCAGTTGATGGATGGGATCACATCATTAGAGAATGATGTGATGGACAAGACCCATCCGTTAGCTTAGCATAATGAACGTTCAGTTTTATTGCTACTGCTTTCTTCATGACTTATACATGTTCCTCTGACTATGAGATTATGCAACTCCCGAATACCGGAGGAACACCTTGTGAGCTATAAACCGTTACAAAGTAACTAGGTGATTATAAAGATGCTCTACAAGTGTCTCCAATGGTGTTTGTCGAGTTGGCATAGATCGAGATTAGGATTTTTCACTCTGTCTATCGGAGAGGTATCTCTAGGCCCTCTCGGTAATGCACATCACTATAAGCCTTGCAAGCAATGTGACTAATGAGTTAGTTTCAGGATGATGCATTACGGAATGATTAAAGAGACTTGCTGGTAACGAGATTGAACTACGTATTGAGATACCGACGATCGAATCTCGGGCAAGTAACATACCGATGACAAAGGGAACAACGTATGTTGTTATGCGGTTTGACCAATAAAGATCTTCGTAGAAAATGTAGGGACCAATATGAGCATCCAGGTTCTGCTATTGGTTATTGATCGGAGATGAGTCTTGGTCATGTCTACATAGTTCTCGAACCCGTAGGGTCCGCACGCTTAACGTTCTGTGAAGATTTGTGTTATGAGTTATGTGATTTGATGACCGAAGTTTGTTCGGAGTCCCGGATGAGATTGGGGACATGACGAGGAGTCTTGAAATGGTCGAGACGTAAAGATCGATATATTAGAAGGCTATATTCGGATATCAGAAAGGTTCCGAGTGATTTGGGTATCTTTCGGAGTACCGGAGAGTTATGGGAATTCGTATTGGGCCTTAATGGGCCATACGGGAAAGGAGGGAAAGGCCTCAAGGGTGGTCGCGCCCCTTCCCCATGGACTGGTCCGAATTGGACTAGGGAAAGGGGGCGCCCCCTTCGTTCCTTCTCATTCTCCCTTCCCTTTTTCCTATTCCATGTGGGAGGTGGAATCCTACTAGGACTAGGGAGTCCTAGTAGGACTCCACACTTTGGGAGCGCCCTATGAGGGTCGGCCTCCTCCTTTCTCCATCCTTTATATACGTGGCCAGGGGGCACCCCATAGACACACAAGTTGATCATTAATATCTTAGCCATGTGCGGTGCCCCCTCCACCATAATCCACCTCGGTCATATCATCGTAGTGCTTAGGCGAAGCCCTGCGTCGGTCGCTTCATCGTCACCGTCATCACATATGTTCAGATCACATATGCTGACGAAGCTCTCCCTCGACACTCAGCTGGATCAAGAGTTCATGGGACGTCATCGAGCCGAACGTGTGCAGATCGCGGAGGTGCCGTACTTTCGGTACTAGGATCGGTCGGATCGTGAAGACGTACGACTACATCAACCGCGTTGTCATAATGCTTCCGCTTACGGTTTACGAGGGTACGTGGACAACACTCTTCCCCTCTCATAGCTATGCATCACCATGATAGATCTTGAGTGTGCGTTGGAATTTTTTTGAAATTACCGCGTTCCCCAGCAGGAAAGGGGGGCGCCACCCCCCTCCTAGTCCAATTCGGACCCAAGGGGGAGGGGCGCGGGGCCTGCCCTGGCAGCCCCTCTCTCCCTCCACTAAGACCCATCTAGGCCCACTCATACGTCCATCATGCTTTTATATCGATATTTATTGCATTATGGGCTGTTATTACACATTATGTCACAATACTTATGCCTATTCTCTCTTATTTTACAAGGTTTACATAAAGAGGGAGAATGCCGGCAGCTGGAATTCTGGGCTGGAAAAGGAGCAAATATTAGAGACCTATTCTGCACAGCTCCAAAAGTCCTGAAACTTCACGGAAGTTATTTCCAAAATACATAAAAAATACTGAGCACAAGAAGTACCAGAGGGGGGCCACACCCTGGCCACGAGGGTGAGGGCGCGCCCTACCCCCTGGGCGCGCCCCCTGCCTCGTGGGCCCCCTGGTGGCCCTCCGATGCCCATATTTTGCTATATGGGGTCTTTCGTCCGAGAGAAAATCATAAGCAAGCTTACGGGACGAAACTCCGCCGCCACGAGGCGGAACCTTGGCGGAACCAATCTAGGGCTCCGATGGAGCTGTTCTGCCGGGGAAAGTTCCCTCCGGGAGGGGGAAATCATCACCATCATCATCACCAATGATCCTCTCATCGGGGGGGTGGGGGTGGGGCAATCGCCGTCAACATATTCACCAGCACCATCTCATCTCAAACCCTAGTTCATCTCTTGTATCCAATCTTTGTATCCAAACCTCAGATTGGTACCTGTGGGTTACTAGTAGTGTTGATTACTCCTTATAGTTGATGCTAGTTGGTTTACTTGGTGGAAGATCATATGTTCAGATCCATTATGCATATTAATACCCCTCTGATTATGAACATGAATGTGCTTTGTGAGTAGTTATGTTTGTTCCTGAGGACATGGGAGAAGTCTTGCTATAAGTAGTCATGTGAATTTGGTATTCGTTCGATATTTTGATGAGATGTATGTTGTCATACCTCTAGTGGTGTCATGTGAACTTTGACTACATGACACTTCACCATTGTTTGGGCCTAGAGGGAGGCATTTGGAAGTAATAAGTAGATGATGGGTTGCTAGAGTGACAGAAGCTTAAACCCTAGTTTATGTGTTGCTTCGTAAGGGGCTGATCTGGATCCATATGTTTCATGCTATGGTTAGGTTTACCTTAATAATTCTGTTGTAGTTGCGGATGCTTGAAATGGGGGTTAATCATAAGTGGGATGCTTGTCCAAGTAAGTACAGTACCCAAGCACCGGTCCACCCACATATCAAATTATCAAACTACCGAACGCGAATCATATGAACGTGATGAAAACTAGCTTGACGATAATTCCCATGTGTCCTCGAGAGTGCTTTCCTTCATATAAGAGTTTGTCCAGGCTTGTCCTTTTCTACAAAAAGGATTGGGCCATCTTGCTGCACCTTATTTACTTTTATTACTTGCTACTCGTTACCAATTACCTTATCACAAAACTATCTGTTACTGATAATTTCAGTGCTTGCAGAGAATACCTTGCTGAAAACCGCTTATCATTTCCTTCTGCTCCTCGTTGGGTTCGACACTCTTACTTATCGAAAGGACTACGATAGATCCCGTATACTTGTGGGTCATCACCCACTAGTTCCCCGGGGGGTTCCGGTAACCCTCCGGCACTTCGATTTTCTCCGAAATCACCCGGAACACTTCCGGTGTCCGAATATAGCCGTCCAATATATCAATCTTTATGTCTCGACCATTTAGAGACTCCTCGTCATCTCCGTGATCACATCTGGGACTCCGAACAACCTTAGGTACATCAAAACACATAAACTCATGAAACCGATCGTCACCAATCGTTAAGCGTGCGGACCCTACGGGTTCGAGAACTATGTAGACATGACCGAGACTCATCTCTGGTCAATAACCAATAGCGGAACCTGGATGCTCATATTGGTTCCTACATATTCTATGAAGATCTTTATCGGTCAAACCGCATAACAACATACGTTGTTCCCTTTGTCATCGGTATGTTACTTGCCCGAGATTCGATCGTCGGTATCTCAATACCTGGTTCAATCTTGTTACCGACAAGCCTCTTTACTCGTTCTGTAATGCAACATCCCGTAACTAACTCATTAGTAACATTACTTGCAAGGCTTATAGTGATGTGCATTTTCGAGAGGGCCCAGAGATACCTCTCCAACAATCGGAGTGACAAATCCTAATCTCAATCTAAGCCAACTCAACAAACACCATCAGAGACACCTGTAGATCATCTTTATAATCACCCAGTTACATTGTGACGTTTGATAGCACACTAAGTGTTCCTCCAGTATTCGGGAGTTGCATAATCTCATAGTCATAGGAAGATGTATAAGTCATGAAGAAAGCAATAGCAATAAACTAAACGATCATAGTGCTAAGCTAACGGATGGGTCTTGTCCATCACATCATTCTCTAATGATATGATCCCGTTCATCAAATGACAACACATTTCCATGGCTAGGAAATTTAATCATCTTTGATTAACGAGCTAGTCAAGTAGAGGCATACTAGGGACACTCTGTTTGTCTATGTATTCACACATGTACTAAGTTTCCGGTTAATACAATTCTAGCATGAATAATAAACATGTATCATGATATAAGGAAATATAAATAACAACTTTATTATTGCCTCTAGGGCATGTTTCCTTTAGTTGTGTCACGACCTCATCGACTCCGATCATCAGAAAACATAGCCACATCGATCCCCATGTGCAATTGATCTCATCAACCGTGCACACAGCCAATCTCATCAACGACAACAGATCTCATCTATCGCCTCCACATATCTATTATGCATATGATCCGAATTCAAATGCTATAGCAGAGGCTCTGATACCACTGTTGGGTTCTACGGTAGGGTGCGTCGACTGCAAACTAAAATTTTCCTGCGCGCAGAACAACCAATAACATGCTACGGGATATGGATCACAGATTGTTACCACTAGACACACAGTGCCATGCAGCGGAAGAAGAGTTGGGGCAGCGCGTCCGTGTGACTCGTCTCCTCCTTGTCCGATCTCCCTCGAACAGCCGGTCGTCGGTTCCCTCGTACAGTTTCGCCGGAGCGGCGCAAGTGCACCGCCTTTAACGGTATCCGCATGTGCAGGAGGAACACCGTGCGACGGACTGCTAGGTCCGATCACACAGTCGGCGATGAGTGGAGGTGGCTATTTGCAACACATGCAAACCCTAGTGACAGCGCCGAAGCGATCAATCTCATAAGTGTGCCGCACCCCCACTTTATATAGGCGTCCGTCGCGGGCTCAACGCTTGGGCCTCGCACGGACCCTAAAGCACAAGATCTGTTCGGCCTGGATCCTAGTCTGAGTAGGATCACTTCTGACTCGTGGGACCGGGCCTCACAAGTTCCTTCCCTTAAGCGTGCGACCCATTAGGTTCTCATTCACTTGGTCGCGAGTCATATCACATCCAACTCAGCTGGTCGGTAGCGGCCTCTAGCAAAGCATGCCGACTCCAAGTGTCCGATGAAGCTGGTTAGGCGAACCGTACATCACACATATGTTCCCTTTGCCATACAATATATATTGTTGGGCTCAAGGCGAGTATGTCATCCTTGTGCTAGCCCGACATTTTTCTCGTTCCAGTGATGTCGACCACAAACTGGATTATCTCATAATCCTAATATCATGGCCATGCTTATCTTGGTCGGATCACACGAGGGGCCCAGAGTATATCTCTCCTGATCGGAGGGGAAAATCCCAGCTTGCTCGACCATGTCTCGCAGCATGGGTCTGGACAAGTTCGAAACCTACCTTTGTAACTACCCAGTCACGGAGTAGCATTTGGTTGGCCCAAAGCAAGTCTGTCACCATCCCGAGTACATGCGCCAACTCAGGTCTTAGGACATAGAATGTATGTTGTACTAGAGACTCGCAGATGACATATCGTTGCGTCTCATAGTTGGGTCTGTTCGACTCTGACCTTATCTCAACTCGGATCGGACTACGTCGAATCCGACCAGATCCTTCCGAATCCTTATTATCCGGTTAGCATCCAATGCTCCATGGCTAGTGAGACCAAGCCATCGACCATGTCATATTCTTGTCTAGTCGGCTGCGCGTCCAGACAGCCCTTTCGACTAGGGACCTTTTAGGACGTTCATCATACAATGCATAATCCCACAAACAAGTCACGTACTTGCTGATACACATCATTGATAATGTCTAAGGACTATCTTTATTCATAAACACATAGGAAATATCATCATACATGATTGCCTCTAGGCATATCTCCAACAGCAGTAAGGTTCAAAACATCCATGATAACTTCATGAATATTAAGTTTGTTGGGTACCTTCACTCAAGTAACACACCGCCTATGTTACTCAAGTCCGATATCAAGAAAGCCCTCAAGTCAGTGAGATGGGACTACATTCTTGAACTTTTACAAAATTTGGGATTCTCATGCAAACTTTTGTTGATATTCTTGACCACAACCTCCTCTAGGGTGATCCTTAATATGGTCTCGGATGATCTTTTTATCATAGTACATGCCTTAGTCAAGGTGATCCAATCTCGTCGGTACTATCTATGTCTGCATACGACCCCTTGCAAAGTTGCAATAGTTGCTTAGCATGGCAACTGTCGAGGTAACGAGGTCATCTCCCACAGGGTAGGGTCATAGTGACTAAAATGCTAAAATCTAAGTGGAGCCCTTGGGTACAACACGTATTTCAGAAATTATTTATTTTCATTTAAAAGTGTACAACATGTATTTCATAAAATGTCACTGTGTATTCTGAAAGTGTTCAAAAACACGTACTTTTTAAAAAAAATGTACACCACCATGTATGTCATAAAATGTGTTTCACGTGCACTCTAAAAATATACATTGTATACCGATAAGAAAGTATACATGATTTAAAAAAATAAAAACCACAAAGAAACAAAAAAAGAATGAAAGCAGGAAAGAAGCAAAGAAAACCAAGTATAACGAACAAAGAAAGAAAAAACTGACAAAACCCAAGGAGAGAAGCAAACAAAACTAAACTAAAATGAAAAAAGAGGAAAAGCCAAAAAATAGTGATAAAACAAATAATAAACCAACCAAAAAGCAAAATAAAACGAAAAACGATTTTTTTTAAAAGAAAACCGGACCGGGTGCACGTACTACAATGTCTACGAGCGGCGACCACTACTGTCCTAAAAGGACCAGCCCGTTACTGGTCAACCGTAGGCTATTTCCTATTAAGAATCGGTACGGTTGATATATAACTGTCGCACCAAGGACGAATATAGTGGACCAGGCCAGTACCGAGATGACTGTTTCTTTCAAAACCGTTCGTTCGTTTTACTCTTTTTTCTATATCTATTTATATTTTCGAAGAAATATTAATATTCTTAAAATCTTAAACTTAATGTAATTATCTTTAAAAATAAGAATTTGAAAAAAATAATGTTAAGTCAGAGCAAAAAATTATTAGCTTTAATTTAAAAAATGTTTGTGGCATCTAAATATGTTAAACAAATATTTAAAACAATGCTCAAACACATATTGAAAAAAATAATCAAGTATTTGAAAAATGTTACATGTGTATTAAAATTGTTCCAGAAGAATACAAAATGTATAGTGTATATGCAAAAAGTAGACCTAAAAACACACTGTATAACTAAAAAATGTTAATCATTTAAATTTTTTTATGTTAAACATGTCTGAAAAATGTCCCTAGTGTATAGGAAAATGTACGCTAATTTTTTAAAATAATACATTTTTATTAATTTGCACAAATATTACGCCCAAAAAATAATTTTCAAAAATAATACACCGTCGGCCCGTTGCTGGCCGACTGGGCCTAGTCACCCCACAGCAGGCCGAATGGGCGTAGTCGGCCACTAGCAGGCCGACAGCTGGCCCGCCTGCCATGTGTCGGCCGCGCATTAGGCAGGCCACGTCGCGAGGGGGAGGAAGGGAGCTGTCGGTGCGGGCGGTCACGGGCGCGCCCCTGTCGGCCTACCGCAGGCCGATCGGCCTGCTGCTGGCCGACAGGGTGCGGCCCCACCTCGCGCGGCTGGCCCGGCTCCCTGGCGCTCCTTGCGGCTCCTTTCCTCATTTTGCTCCACACGAGCTTCTGTTCTTCTTCTGTTCTTTCCTTCTCCTCTCTCTACACAAAAATACCTCTAATTTCTAGACCTAAATGAGCTAGTATTTTGCGGATTTGGCACCGTGAATGGATTCAACTTAGTTAGGGCAGTCAAAAGAGGCCTCGATCTACTGATGGGGTAGCTCGCGGTGGTCGTGGTGAGCATTTTGGTGGAGTTCTTTTCCAGCTCATTGTGGGAGATTGTTGCGGCGGTGGAGGTGGAGGTGGTGGTGGTGAAGTTGGGGTAGTGTGGTGAAGGTGGTGGAGGTGAAGCTTCGGCAGTTTGGTGGCCGTCGTTCAATAATTTACTTTTATTTGAGGCCAATAGAGCGAGACTCCGATTGTGTGCGGTGGTTACAAGGTTGTGAACGAAGGGGATGCAATCTCGTTGCTTTAGTGCTTCCCGTCTTGAAGGAGGTCACTATACATGAAGGCGAGGGTGGCTACGATCCTGGTTAGAGCAGTGTAGGGAGGCTGTTATCTATGTCAAATGCTGGACATGATGGTTACTACCAAGGACAGAGCAGTCAGGTAGAAGGAGGAAATGCTTATGGTTATGAACCAGGGCAGAGTAGTCAGGTAGAAGGAGGAAATGCCGATGGTGATTACAATGGCGAGGTGGACGCTGATGAGGTAGATGGGCACTTGCAGGACCAGATGGAAGAAGAAGACACCGATGTTGACAGGGGTCATGCCGATGATTCTGACGAGTCGGATGAAGAAGAAGATGCAGAGGAGGTCCCGAATCCTGCATCGTGGAATCATGACTTCTCATCTGCAATGGTCGTGAACGATGGACATGATTCTGCCTGGCAATATCACCAGAACAATATTGCGACGGGTGCTATGTATACCAACAAGCAAGCTCTGAAGGATGCAATAACAAACTGGGCAATGTCCACGCAAAGGGTTTTCATTGCTCAGGTGTCAAGTCAGAAATACCTGACAATGGTATGTAGGAACGCAGATTGTCCTGCGAGGGTGCACGACTTTCTCCCTAAGTATGGCACTAGTTGGGTGATCAGTGACTTAGTTAATCACACTTGTCTTATTCCCTGCATCCCTCAAGATCATGCCAACCTTTCATCGATGCTTATTGCTTGGTTGTTTTACGATGAGATAGTGCAGGGCAAAGTTATGGAAGTGAAGGCAGTCCAGACAAAAGTCTTCGCCAGGTTCAAGTACAAGGCATGGAGGGCTAAGCATGCGGCGCTTGAGAGGAGATTTGGTTCTTATTTTGGAAGTAGAGGAGTAAGAGGGAGAGGAAGAAGCTAAGCTAGTAGTAGTATGTTTTGAATTTGTATTAAGTGTGGCACTATGTTCTGAATTTATATTAAGTGTGGTACTATGTTCTGAATTTTTATGTGCAGGAATGTCGGAAATGTGGTTGCTGAATGGGGACATTGATAGGGGTCATCGTGCTGCGATATGGTATGAGCGCAAGCTTGAGCCTCTGGTCACTCGCACTCCTAAGGAGCACTGGATGATACACCCAGGATGGGTTCAGCGGTACGTGCTTTATTAATTTGCGCACTGACATGCATATTAATGGGAGACACTAACTAAAATGTTCTCTGATGAATATTGAAATGGGTCGGCCTTTTACCTTTCGCGTGTCTGGTTGAATCTATCCCCGGTGAGAAACGCCTCGCCATCGACTCCTCCTTGTTGAGCTGCTTAGTGGACCGTTGGAGGCCAGAGACCCACACGTTTCACTTCCGATGGGGAGAGATGGCTCCTACTCTAGAGGATGTGTCACTTTTGCTCGGACTACCGTTGGCAGGTCATGCCATAGGACCGTTGGACGCACCGGCTGGTTGGGAGCGAGGTCTTACACAACGTTTTCATGGTGTTTTTCCGGATGCTCCGGATCCGGTATGGGAGCATCATGGACCTACGAATGATTGGTTGCTCAATTTCCAGGTTATTTCCCCTACCTCTTATCTTCAAGTTATCGTGCATATGGTTTTACAGAAAATACATGCGGCTTACTAAAACTTTCTCTTTGCTTAATGCAGATCCAGAAGTTTCGGGAGCCATTGAGCAGATCACTCCAAGCCTGGAGGCCTACTTAATGTGGCTTTTCGGCAAGGTGATGTTCACAGAGAACCATGTCACCACTATTAGCGTGCTCTACATCCCTATGGCACTCAAGATAGCGAGCGCTCAGACGGCAGATCAGATCAGACAGAGGAGTTGGGGTTCGGCGGTCTTAGCGGCTACATACCGAGGTATGTGCAACGGTTGCCAGCTTACATCGAGAAAGCCAGCCCTTCTTGGATGCCCTCTATTCCTACAGCCGTGGTCGTGGGAGAGGTTCTCTATAGGGCGCCAGATGTACGTGTTAATCGGCCTATAGACGCCATGTTTGATGCTGACGGCATCGACATGCCTACTTTTGGTCCGTGTTGGACACGTCGCGAGGTATGTATCATGTTATAGTTTAACGCAACTTTTGTGTGCACCAGAGATAGTTCAATGCTAGCGGGTACTAACGTTTGTTTTCTACAAAGACGCTTTGCTAGTGATTTGACTAGAAAGGCATACACGGCATTGAACGAGCAGTTCGATACATACACTGGGGTCATCTGGCAGCCCTACACGGAAGCAGCCATAAATGCGAGATACCCTGGTGGTATGTCCGTGCTATGCACAAGGGACAGAGATTACTGGATGACGAAATCGAAGATCATCTTCGATGTCTTCATCGAGGAGATGGCACAACAGAGGGTTATGAGGCAATTTGGTCTTCTGCAGTTGGAGCTACCTCCCCCTATAGAGAACCCGGTGCCAGCACACATCCACAGGTATTAACCAGTTTTTCAATGTTGCATTATTTTTCATCGTACTCAATTCGAAGCATTAGGTAATTGTTGAACACACACCACAATTTTAGGACGACAAGGAAGGGCATGACCGGGACAACTGCTGACTGGCTAGTTAGACTAGAGCCGTATGTTATAGAATGGGAGACAGCAAACACACATCTATGGCACGAGAATCACAATTTTGATCTCAATGAATTCATTCTCTATTTACGGCGCTACATGACCGGAACACGGTTACGCATCGTTGATGAAGGAAATATGCCCTAGAGGCAATAATAAAGTTATTATTTATTTCCTTATATCATGATAAATGTTTATTATTCATGCTAGAATTGTATTAACCGGAAACATAATACATGTGTGAATACATAGACAAACAGAGTGTCACTAGTATGCCTCTACTTGACTAGCTCGTTGATCAAAGATGGTTATGTTTCCTAGCCATAGACATGAGTTGTCATTTGATTAACGGGATCACATCATTAGGAGAATGATGTGATTGACTTGACCCATTCCATTAGCATAGCACTTGATCGTTTAGTTTGTTGCTATTGCTTTCTTCATGACTTATACATGTTCCTA
This sequence comes from Triticum urartu, assembly GCF_003073215.2. Classification (NCBI taxonomy): domain Eukaryota; kingdom Viridiplantae; phylum Streptophyta; class Magnoliopsida; order Poales; family Poaceae; genus Triticum; species Triticum urartu. Next base: position 64,437,966 of record NC_053024.1, read on the forward strand.
TGACTATGAGATTATGTAACTCCCGTTTACCGGAGGAACACTTTGTGTGCTACCAAACGTCACAAGTAACTGGGTGATTATAAAGGAGCTCTACAGGTGTCTCCAAAGGTACATGTTGGGTTGGCGTATTTCGAGATTAGGATTTGTCACTCCGATTGTCGGAGAGGTATCTCTGGGCCCACTCGGTAATGCACATCACTATAAGTCTTGCAAGCATTGCAACTAATGAGTTAGTTGCGGGATGATGTATTACGGAACGAGTAAAGAGACTTGCCGGTAACGAGATTGAACTAGGTATTGAGATACCGACGATCGAATCTCGGGCAAGTAACATACCGATGACAAAGGGAACAATGTATGTTGTTATGCGGTTTGACCGATAAAGATCTTCGTAGAATATGTAGGAGCCAATATGAGCATCCAGGTTCCGCTATTGGTTATTGACCGGAGATGTGTCCCGATCATGTCTACATAGTTCTCGAACCCGTAGGGTCCGCACGCTTAAGGTTTCGATGACAAATATATTATGAGTTTATGAGTTTTGATGTACCGAAGGAGTTCGGAGTCCCGTATGAGATCAGGGACACGACGAGGAGTCTCGAAATGGTCGAGATGTAAAGATCGATATATTGGACGACTATATTCGGACATCGGAAAGGTTCCGAGTGATTCGGGTATTTTTCGGAGTACCGGAGAGTTACGGGAATTCACCGGGGAGTATCTGGGCCTTATTGGGCCATACGGGAATAGAGGAGAGAGGCCAAAAGGAAGGAGGCGCGCGCCCCCCCTCTGGTCCGAATTGGACAAGGGGTGCAGCCCACTTTTCCTTGTTCCTCTCCCCCTCTTTCCTTCTCTCCTACTCCAACAAGGGAAGGAGGAGTCCTACTCCCAGTGGGAGTAGGACTCCCCCCTTTGGCGCGCCCTCCTCCTAGGCCGGCCACCTCTCCTCCACTCCTTTATATACGGGGGCAGGGGCACCTCAAAGACACAACAATTGATCTCTTGATCTCTTAGCCGTGTGCGGTGCCCCCCTCCACCATAATCCACCTCGATCATATCGTAGCGGTGCTTAGGCAAAGCCCTGCGTCGGTAGAACATCATCATCGTCACCACATCGTCGTGCTGATGAAACTCTCCCTCAACACTCGGCTGGATCGGAGTTCGAGGGACGTCATCGAGTTGAACGTGTGCAGAACTCGGAGATGCCGTGTGTTCGGTACTTGATCGGTCGGATCATGAAAACGTACGACTACATCAACCACGTTGTGCTAACGCTTCCGCTTTCAGTCTACGAGGGTACGTGGACAACACTCTCCCCTCTCGTTGCTATGCATCACCATGATCTTGCGTGTGCGTAGGAAATTTTTTGAAATTACTACGTTCCCCAACAGTGGCATCCGAGCCAGGTTTTATGCGTTGATGTTATATGCACGAGTAGAACACAAGTGAGTCGTGGGCGATATAAGTCATACTGCTTACCAGCATGTCACACTTTGGTTCGGCGGTATTGTTGGATGAAGTGGCCCGGACCGACATTACGCGTACGCTTACACGAGACTGGTTTTACCGCCGTGCTATGCACACAGGTGACTAGCGGGTGTCAGTTTCTCCAACTTTAATTGAACCGAGTGTGGCTACGCCCGGTCCTTCAGAAGGTTAAAACAGCACTAACTTGACAAACTATCATTGTGGTTTTCGATGCGTAGGTAAGAACGGTTCTTGCGCAGCCCGTAGCAGCCACATAAAATTTGCAACAACAAAGTAGAGGACGTCTAACTTGCTTTTGCAGGGCATGTTGTGATGTGATATGGTCAAGACGTGATGAGATATAAGTTATTGTATAAGATGATCATGTTTTGTTGAAGTTATCGGCAACTGGTAGAAGCCTTATGGTTGTCTCTTTATTGCATAAGATGCAAGAGCCAAATAATTGCTTTATTTTATCGCTATGCGATAGCAATAGTTGCAAGAGCAATAGTTGGCGAGGCGACCATGTGACGACACATTGATATAGATCAAGATGATGGAGATCATGGTGTCATGCCGGTGACGATGGTAATCATGACGATGCTTTGGAGATGGAGATCAAAGGCACAAGATGATGATGGCCATATCATGTCACATATTTTGATTGCATGTGATGTTTATCTTTTACATCTTACTTTGCTTAGTTATGACGGTAGCATTATAAGATGATCTCTCACTAAATTTTAAGATAAAAGTGTTCTCCCTGAGTATGCACCATTGCCAAAGTTCGTCGTGCCCAGACACCACGTGATGATCGGGTGTGATAAGCTCTACGTCCATCTACAACGGGTGCAAGCCAGTTTTGCACACGCAGAAATATTCGGGTTAAACTTGACGAGCCTAGCATATGCAGATATGGCCTCGGAACACTGGAGACCGAAAGGTTGAGCGTGAATCATATAGTAGATATGATCAACATAATGGTGTTCACCATTGAAAACTACTCCATTTCACGTGATGATTGGTTATGGTTTAGTTGATATGGATCACGTGATCACTTAGATGATTAGAGGGATGTCTATCAAGTGGGAGTTCTTAAGTAATATGATTAATTGAACTTTAATTTATCATGAACTTAGTCCTGGTAGTATTAGCATATCTATGTTGTAGATCAATAGCTCGCGTTTAGCTCCTCTGTTTTATTTTTGATATATTCCTAGAGAAAACTAAGTTGAAAAATGTTAGTAGCAATGATGCGGATTGGATCCGTGATCTGAGGATTATCCTCATTGCTGCAGAGAAGAATTATGTCCTTGATGCACCGCTAGGTGATAGACCTATTGCAGGAGTAGATGCAGACGTCATGAACGCTTGGCTAGCTCAATATGATGACTACTTGATAGTTTAGTGCACCATGCTTAATAGCTTAGAATCGGGACTTCAAAGACGTTTTGAACGTCATGGATCATATGGATGTTCCAGGAGTTGAATTTAATATTTCAAGCAAATACCCAAATTGAGAGATATGAAGTCTCCAACAAGTTCTATAGCTAAAAGATGGAGGAGAATAGCTCAAGCAGTGAGCATGTGTTCAGATTGTCTGGGTACTACAATCGCTTGACTCAAGTGGGAGTTAATCTTCCAGATAAAATAGTGATTGACAGAATTCTCTAGTCACCATCACCAAGTTAGTAGAACTTCGTGACGAACTATAGTATGCAAGGGATGACGAAAACAATTCCCGAGCTTTTCATGATGATGAAATCGATGAAGGTAGAAATCAAGAAAGAGCATCAAGTGTTGATGATTAACAAGACCACTAGTTTCAAGAAAAGGGCAAAGGGAAAGAAAGGGAACTTCAAGAAGAACGGCAAGCAAGTTGCCGCTCAAGTGAAGAAGCCCAAGTCTAGTCCTAAACCTGAGACTAAGTGCTTCTACTGCAAAGGGACTGGTCACTGGAAGTGGAACTGCCCCAAGTATTTGGCGGATAAGAAGGATGGAAAAGTGAACAAGGGTATATTTGATATACAGATTATTGATGTGTATTTTACTAGTGTTCGTAGCAACCCCTCGGTATTTGATACTGGTTCAGTTGCTAAGAGTAGTAACTCGAAACGGGAGTTGCAGAATGAATAGAGACTAGTTAAGGGTGAAGTGACGATGTGTGTTGGAAGTGGTTCCAAGATTGATATAATCATCATCGCACACTCCCTATACTTTCGGGATTAGTGCTGAACCTAAATAAGTGTTATTTGGTGTTCGCGTTGAGCATGAATATGATTTGATCATGTTTATTGCAATACGGTTATTCATTTAAGTAAGAGAATAATTGTTGTTCTGTTTACATGAATAAACCTTCTATGGTCATACAACCAATGAAAATGGTTCGTTGGATCTCGATCGTAGTGATACACATATTCATAATATTGAAGCCAAAAGATGCAAACTTAATAATGATAGTGCAACTTATTTGTGGCACTGTCGTTTGGGTCATATTGGTATAAAGCGCATGAAAAAAACTCCATGTTGATGGGCTTTTGGAATCACTTGATTATGAATCAGTTGATTCTTGCGAACCGTGCCTCATGGGCAAGATGACTAAGACTCCGTTCTCCAGAACAATGGAGCAAGCAACAAACTTGTTGAAAATAATACATACTGATGTATGCAATCCAATGAGTGTTGAGGTTCGCGGCGGGTATCGTTATTTTCTGACCTTCACAGATGATTTGAGCAGATATGGGTATATCTACTTGATGAAACATAAGTCTGAAACATTTGAAAAGTTCAAAGAATTTCAGAGTGAAGTGGAAAATCATCGTAACAAGAAAATAAAGTTTCTACGATCTGATCGCAGAGACGAATATTTGAGTTACGAGTTTGGTCTTCAATTAAAACAATGTGGAATAGTTTCACAAAATCATGCCACCTGGAACACCACAGCATAATGGTGTGTCCGAACGTCATAACCGTACTATTATTGGATATAGTGCAATCTATGATGTTTCTTACCGATTAATCACTATAGTTTTGGGGTTATGCATTAGAGACAGCTACATTCACGTTAAATAGGGCACCATCTAAATCCGTTGAGACGACGTCGTATGAACTGTGGTTTGGCTAGAAACCTAAGTTGTCGTTTCTTAAAGTTTGGGACTGTGATGCTTATGTGAAAAAGTTTCAACTTGATAAGCTCGAACCCAAATCGGAGAAGTAAATCTTCATAGGATACCCAAAAGAAAATGTTGGGTACACCTTCTATCACAGATCCGAAGGCAAGATATTCATTGCTGAGAATGGATCCTTTCTAGAGAAGGAGTTTCTCTCGAAAGAAGTGAGTGGGAGGAAAGTAGAACTTGATGAGGTAACTGTACCTGCTCCCTTATTGGAAAGTAGTTCATCATAGAAATATGTTCATGTGAATACTACACCAATTAGTGAGGAAGCTAATGATGATGATCATGTAACTTCAGATCAAGTCACTACCGAACCTTGTAGGTAAACCAGAGTGAGATCCGCACCAGAGTGGTACGATAATCCTATTCTCGAGGTCATGTTACTTGACCATGACGAACCTACGAACTATGAGGAAGCGATGATGAGCCCAGATTCCGCGAAATGGCTTGAGGCCATGAAATCTGAGATGAGATCCATGTATAAGAACAAAGTATGGACTTTGATTGACTTGCCCAAAGATCGGCGAGCCATTGAGATTAAATGGATCTTCAAGAGGAAGACGGACGCTAATAGTAGTGTTACTATCTACAAAGCTAGAATTGTCGCAGAAAGGTTTTCGACAAGTTCAAGGTGTTGACTACGATGAGAGTTTCTCACTCGTATCTATGCTTAAGTCTGTCCGAATCATGTTAGCAATTGCCACATTTTATGAAATCTGACAAATGGATAAACAAAACTACATTCCTTAATGGATTTATTAAAGAAGAGTTGTATATGATGCAACAAGAAAGTTTTGTCAATCCTAAAGGTGCTAACAAAATATGCAAGCTCCAGCGATCCATCTATGGACTGGTGCAAGCATCTCGGAGTTGGAATATACGCTTTTATAAGTTGATCAAAGCATATAGTTTTATACAGACTTGCGGTGAAGCCTGTATTTACAAGAAAGTGAGTGGGAGCACTACAGTATTTCTGATAAGTATATGTGAATGACATATTGTTGATCGGAGATAATGTAGAATTATTCTGCAAAGCATAAAGGAGTGTTTGAAAGGATTTTTTCAAAGAAAGACCTCGGTGAAGCTGCTTACATATTGAGCATCAAGATCTATAGAGATAGATCAAGACGCTTAATAAGTTTTTCAATGAGTACATACCTTGACAAGATTTCGAAGTAGTTCAAAATGGAATAGTCAAAGAAAGAGTTCTTGCCTGTGTTACAAGGTGTGAAACTGAGTAAGACTCAAAACCCGACCACGGCAGAAGATAGAGAGAGAATAAAATTCATTCCCTATGCCTCAGCCATAGGTTCTATAAAGTATGTCATGCTGTGTGCCAGACCTATTGTATACCCTGCCCTGTGTTTGGCAAGGGAGTACAATAGTGATCTAGGAGTAGATCACTGGACATTGGTCAAAATTATCCTTAGTGGGATAAGGATATGTTTCTCGATTATGGAGGTGATAAAAGGTTCGTCATAAAGGGTTACGTCGATGCAAGTTTTGACACTGATCCAGATGACTCAAAGTCTCAATCTGGATACATATTGAAAGTGGGAGCAATTAGCTAGAGTAGCTCCGTGCAGAGCATTGTTGACATAGAAATTTGCAGAATACATACGGATCTGAATGTAGCAGACCCGTTGACTAAACTTCCCTCACAAGAAAAACATGATCACACCTTAGTACTCTTTGGGTATTAATGAAGGAAATATGCCCTAGAGGCAATAATAAAGTTATTATTTATTTCCTTATAATCATGATAAATGTTTATTATTCATGCTAGAATTGTATTAACCGGAAACATAATACATGTGTGAATACATAGACAAACAAAGTGTCACTAGTATGCCTCTACTTGACTAGCTCGTTAATCAAAGATGGTTATGTTTCCTAACCATGAACAATGATTTGTTATTTGATTAACGAGGTCACATCATTAGTTGAATGATCTGATTGACATGACCCATTCCATTAGCTTAGCACCCGATCGTTTAATATGTTGCTATTGCTTTTCTTCATGACTTATACATGTTCCTATAACTATGAGATTATGCAACTCCCGTTTGCCGGAGGAACACTTTGGGTGCTATCAAATGTCACAACGTAACCGGGTGATTATAAAGGAGCATTACAGGTGTCTCCAAAGGTAGATGTTGGGTTGGCGTATTTCGAGATTAGGATTTGTCACTCCGATTGTCGGAGAGGTATCTCTGGGCCCTCTCGGTAATACACATCACATAAGCCTTGCAAGCATTACAACTAATATGTTAGTTGTGAGAAGATGTATTACGGAACGAGTAAAGAGACTTGCCGGTAACAAGATTGAACTAGGTATTGGATACCGACGATCGAATCTCGGGCAAGTAACATACCGATGACAAAGGGAACAACGTATGTTGTTATGCGGTCTGACCGATAAAGATCTTCGTAGAATATGTAGGAGCCAATATGGGCATCCAGGTCCCGCTATTGGTTATTGACCGGAGACATGTCTCGGTCATGTCTACATTGTTCTCGAACCCGTAGGGTCCGCACGCTTAAGGTTACGATGACAGTTATATTATGAGTTTATGCATTTTGATGTACCGAAGGTTGTTCGGAGTCCCGGATGTGATCACGGACATGACGAGGAGTCTCGAAATGGTCGAGACGTAAAGCTCCTTTATATACGGAGGCAGGGGACACCTCTAGACACACAAGTTGATCCACGTGATCTATTCCTTAGCCGTGTGCGGTGCCCCCTGCCACCATATACCTCGATAATACTGTAGCGGAGTTTAGGCGAAGCCCTGCTGCTGTAGTCATCAAGATCGTCACCACGCCGTCGTGCTGACGGAACTCTTCCCCGACACTTTGCTGGATCGGAGTCCGGGGATCGTCATCGAGCTGAACGTGTGCTCGAACTCGGAGGTGCCGTAGTTTCGGTGCTTGATCGGTTGGATCGTGAAGACGTACGACTACTTCCTCTACGTCGTGTCAGCCGCTTCCGCAGTCGGTCTGCGTTGGGTACGTAGACAACACTCTCCCCCTCGTTGCTATGCATCACATGATCTTGCGTGTGCGTAGGAAATTTTTTGAAATTACTACGAAACCCAACAGTGGCATCCGAGCCTAGGTTATTTATGTTGATGTTATATGCACGAGTAGAACACAAGTGAGTTGTGGACGATACAAGTCATACTGCCTACCAGCATGTCATACTTTGGTTCGGCGGTATTGTTGGACGAGACGACCCGGACCAACATTACGCGTACGCTTAGGCGAGACCGGTTCTCCCGACGTGCTTTGCACACAGGTGGCTTGCGGGCGACTGTCTCTCCAACTTTAGTTGAACCAAGTATGGCTACGCCCGGTCCTTGCGAAGGTTAAAACGGAGTCTATTTGACAAACTATCGTTGTGGTTTTGATGCGTAGGTGAGATTGGTTCTTACTTAAGCCCGTAGCAGCCACGTAAAACATGCAACAACAAAGTAGAGGACGTCTAACTTGTTTTTGCAGGGCATGTTGTGATGTGATATGGTCAAGGCATGATGCTGAATTTTATTGTATGAGATGATCATGTTTTGTAACCGAGTTATCGGCAACTGGCAGGAGCCATATGGTTGTCGTTTTATTGTATGCAATGCAATCGCGATGTAATATTACTAAACGGTAGTGATAGTCGTGGAAGCATAAGATTGGCGAGACGACAACGATGCTACGATGGAGATCAAGGTGTCGCGCCGGTGACGATGGTGATCATGACGGTGCTTCGGAGATGGAGATCACAAGCACAAGATGATGATGGCCATATCATATCACTTATATTGATTACATGTGATGTTTATCTTTTTATGCATCTTATCTTGCTTTGATTGACGGTAGCATTATAAGATGATCTCTCACTAAATTATCAAGAAGTGTTCTCCCTGAGTATGCACCGTTGCGAAAGTTCTTCGTGCTGAGACACCACATGATGATCGGGTGTGATAGGCTCTACGTTCAAATACAACGGGTGCAAAACAGTTGCACACGCGGAATACTCAGGTTATACTTGACGAGCCAAGCATATACAGATATGGCCTCGGAACAAGGAGACCGAAAGGTCGAGCGTGAATCATATAGTAGATATGATCAACATAATGATGTTCACCGATAAAACTACTCCATCTCACGTGATGATCGGACATGGTTTAGTTGATTTGGATCACGTGATCACTTAGAGGATTAGAGGGATGTCTATCTAAGTGGGAGTTCTTAAGTAATATGATTAATCGAACTTAAATTTATCATGAACTTAGTACCTGATAGTATCTTGCTTGTTTATGTTGATTGTAGATAGATGGCTCGTGCTGTTGTTCTGTTGAATTTTAATGCGTTCCTTGAGAAAGCAAAGTTGAAAGATGATGGTAGCAATTACACGGACTGGGTCCGTAACTTGAGGATTATCCTCATTGCTGCACAGAAGAATTACGTCCTGGAAGCACCGCTGGGTGCCAGGCCTGCTGCTGGAGCAACGCCAGATGTTATGAACGTCTGGCAGAGCAAAGCTGATGACTACTCGATAGTTCAGTGTGCCATGCTTTACGGCTTAGAATCGGGACTTCAACGACGTTTTGAACGTCATGGAGCATATGAGATGTTCCAGGAGTTGAAGTTAATATTTCAAGCAAATGCCCGGATTGAGAGATATGAAGTCTCCAATAAGTTCTATAGCTGCAAGATGGAGGAGAACAGTTCTGTCAGTGAGCATATACTCAAAATGTCTAGGTATAATAATCACTTGATTCAATTGGGAGTTAATCTTCCGGATGATTGCGTCATTGACAGAATTCTCCAATCACTGCCACCAAGCTACAAGAGCTTCGTGATGAACTATAATATGCAAGGGATGAACAAGACTATTCCCGAGCTCTTCGCGATGCTGAAAGTTGCGGAGGTAGAAATCAAGAAAGAGCATCAAGTGTTGATGGTCAACAAGACCACTAGTTTCAAGAAAAGGGCAAAGGAAAGAAGAAGGGGAACTTCAAGAAGAACGGCAAGCCAGTTGCTGCTCAAGAGAAGAAACCCAAGTCTGGACCTAAGCCTGAAACTGAGTGCTTCTACTGCAAGCAGACTGGTCACTGGAAGCGGAACTGCCCCAAGTATTTGGCGGATAAGAAGGATGGCAAGGTGAACAAAGGTATATGTGATATACATGTTATTGATGTGTACCTTACTAATGCTCGCAGTAGCACCTGGGTATTTGATACTGGTTCTGTTGCTAATATTTGCAACTCGAAACAGGGGCTATGGATTAAGCGAAGATTGGCTAAGGACGAGGTGACGATGCGCGTGGGAAACGGTTCCAAAGTCGATGTGATCGCGGTCGGCACGCTACCTCTACATCTACCTTCGGGATTAATATTAGACCTAAATAATTGTTATTTGGTGCCAGCGTTGAGCATGAACATTATATCTGGATCTTGTTTAATGCGAGACGGTTATTCATTTAAATCAGAGAATAATGGTTGTTCTATTTATATGAGTAATATCTTTTATGGTCATGCACCCTTGAAGAGTGGTCTATTTTTATTGAATCTCGATAGTAGTAATACACATATTCATAATGTTGAAGCCAAAAGATGCAGAGTTGATAATGAAAGTGCAACTTATTTGTGGCACTATCGTTTAGGTCATATCGGTGTAAAGCGCATGAAGAAACTCCATACTGATGGACTTTTGGAACCACTTGATTATGAATCACTTGGTACTTGTGAACCGTGCCTCATGGGAAAGATGACTAAAACACCGTTCTCCGATACTATGGAGAGAGCAACAGATTTGTTGGAAATCATACATACCGATGCATGTGGTCCGATGAATATTGAGGCTCGTGGCGGATATCGTTATTTTCTCACCTTCACAGATGATTTGAGCAGATATGGATATATCTACTTAATGAAACATAAGTCCGAAACATTTGAAAAGTTCAAAGAATTTCAGAGTGAAGTTGAAAATCATCGTAACAAGAAAATAAAGTTTCTACGATCTGATCATGGAGGAGAATATTTGAGTTACGAGTTTGGTGTACATTTGAAAAACTGTGGAATAGTTTCTCAACTCACGCCACCCGGAACACCACAGCGTAATGGTGTATCCGAACGTCGTAATCGTACTTTACTCGATATGGTGCGATCTATGATGTCTCTTACTGATTTACCGCTATCGTTTTGGGGTTATGCTCTAGAGACGGCCGCATTCACGTTAAATAGGGCACCATCAAAATCTGTTGAGACGACGCCTTATGAACTGTGGTTTGGCAAGAAACCAAAGTTGTCGTTTCTTAAAGTTTGGGGCTGCGATGCTTATGTGAAAAAGCTTCAACCTGATAAGCTCGAACCCAAATCGGAGAAATGTGTCTTCATAGGATATCCAAAGGAAACTATTGGATACACCTTCTATCACAGATCCGAAGGCAAGACTTTTGTTGCTAAATTCGGAAACTTTCTTGAGAAGGAGTTTCTCTCGAAAGAAGTGAGTGGGAGGAAAGTAGAACTTGACGAGGTAACTGTACCTGCTCCCTTGTTGGAAAGTAGTACATCACAGAAAACTGTTTCTACGACACCTACACCAATAAGTGAGGAAGTTAATGATAATGATCATGAAACTTCAGAACAAGATACTACTGAACCTCGTAGATCGACCAGAGTAAGATCCGCACCAGAGTGGTACGGTAATCCTATTCTGGAAGTCATGCTACTAGATCATGATGAACCTACGAACTCTGAAGAAGCGATGGTGAGCCCAGATTCCGCAAAGTGGCTTGAAGCCATGAAATCTGAGATGGGATCCATGTATGAGAACAAAGTATGGACTTTGGTTGACTTGCCCGATGATCGGCAAGCAATTGAGAATAAATGCATCTTTAAGAAGAAGACTGACGCTGATGGTAATGTTACTGTCTACAAAGCTCGACTTGTCGCAAAAGGTTTTCGGCAAGTTCAAGGGATTGACTATGATGAGACCTTCTCACCCGTAGCGATGCTTAAGTCCGTCCGAATCATGTTAGCGATTGCCGCATTTTATGATTATGAAATTTGGCAGATGGATGTAAAAACTGCATTCCTGAATGGATTTCTGGAAGAAGAGTTGTATATGATGCAACCGGAAGGTTTTGTCGATCCAAAGGGAGCTAACAAAGTGTGCAAGCTCCAGCGATCCATTTATGGAATGGTGCAAGCCTCTCGGAATTGGAATAAACGTTTTGATAGTGTGATCAAAGCATTTGGTTTTATACAGACTTTTGGAGAAGTCTGTATTTACAAGAAAGTGAGTGGGAGCTCTGTAGCATTTCTGATATTATATGTGGATGACATATTGCTGATTGGAAATGATATAGAATTTCTGGATAGCATAAAGGGATACTTGAATAAAAGTTTTTCAATGAAAGACCTCGGTGAAGCTGCTTACATATTAGGCATTAAGATCTATAGAGATAGATCAAGACGCTTAATTGGACTTTCACAAAGCACATACCTTGACAAGATTTTGAAGAAATTCAAAATGGATCAAGCAAAGAAAGGATTCTTGCCTGTGTTACAAGGTGTGAAGTTGAGTAAGACTCAATGCCCGACCACTGCAGAAGATAGAGAGAATATGAAAGATGTTCCCTATGCATCAGCCATAGGCTCTATCTATGTATGCAATGTTGTGTACCAGACCTGATGTGTGCCTTGCTATAAGTTTAGCAGGGAGGTACCAAAGTAATCCAGGAGTGGATCACTGGACAGCGGTCAAGAACATCCTGAAATACCTGAAAAGGACTAAGGATATGTTTCTCGTATATGGAGGTGACAAAGAGCTCACCGTAAAAGGTTACGTTGATGCAAGCTTTGACACTGATCCGGACGATTCTAAATCGCAAACCGGATACGCGTTTACATTAAACGGTGGAGCTGTCAGTTGGTGCAGTTCTAAACAAAGCGTCGTAGCGGGATCTACATGTGAAGCGGAGTACATAGCTGCTTCGGAAGCAGCGAACGAAGGAGTCTGGATGAAGGAGTTCATATCCGATCTAGGTGTCATACCTAGTGCATCGGGTCCAATGAAAATCTTTTGTGACAATACTGGTGCAATTGCCTTGGCAAAGGAATCCAGATTTCACAAAAGGACAACACATCAAGAGACGCTTCACATTCCATCCGGGATCTAGTCCAGGTGGGAGACATATGAGATTTGCAAGATACATACGGATCTGAATGTTGCAGACCCGTTGACTAAGCCTCTTCCACGAGCAAAACATGATCAGCACCAAGGCTCCATGGGTGTTAGAATCATTACAGTGTAATCTAGATTATTGACTCTAGTGCAAGTGGGAGACTGAAGGAAATATGCCCTAGAGGCAATAATAAAGTTATTATTTATTTCCTTAATCATGATAAATGTTTATTATTCATGCTAGAATTGTATTAACCGGAAACATAATACATGTGTGAATACATAGACAAACAAAGTGTCACTAGTATGCTCTACTTGACTAGCTCGTTAATCAAAGATGGTTATGTTTCCTACCATGAACAATGAGTTGTTATTTGATTAACGAGGTCACATCATTAGTTGAATGATCTGATTGACATGACCCATTCCATTAGCTTAGCACCCGATCGTTTAGTATGTTGCTATTGCTTTCTTCATGACTTATACATGTTCCTATGACTATGAGATTATGCAACTCCCGTTTGCCGGAGGAACACTTTGGGTGCTACCAAACGTCACAAGCGTAACTGGGTGATTATAAAGGAGCATTACAGGTGTCTCCAAAGGTAGATGTTGGGTTGGCGTATTTCGAGATTAGGATTTGTCACTCCGATTGTCGGAGAGGTATCTCTGGGCCCTCTCGGTAATGCACATCACATAAGCCTTGCAAGCATTACAACTAATATGTTAGTTGTGAGATGATGTATTACGGAACGAGTAAAGAGACTTGCCGGTAACGAGATTGAACTAGGTATTGGATACCGACGATCGAATCTCGGGCAAGTAACATACCGATGACAAAGGGAACAACGTATGTTGTTATGCGGTCTGACCGATAAAGATCTTCGTAGAATATGTAGGAGCCAATATGGGCATCCAGGTCCCGCTATTGGTTATTGACCGGAGACGTGTCTCGGTCATGTCTACATTGTTCTCGAACCCGTAGGGTCCGCACGCTTAAGGTTACGATGACAGTTATATTATGAGTTTATGCATTTTGATGTACCGAAGGTTGTTCGGAGTCCCGGATGTGATCACGGACATGACGAGGAGTCTCGAAATGGTCCGAGACGTAAAGATTGATATATTGGAAGCCTATGTTTGGACACTCAGGAAAGTTGATCCGTGATCTATTTCCTTAGCCGTGTGCGGTGCCCCCTGCCACCATATTCCTCGATAATACTGTAGCGGAGTTTAGGCGAAGCCCTGCTGCTGTAAGTTCATCAAGATCGTCACCACGCCGTCGTGCTGACGGAACTCTTCCCCGACACTTTGCTGGATCGGAGTCCGGGGATCGTCATCGAGCTGAACGTGTGCTCGAACTCGGAGGTGCCGTAGTTTCGGTGCTTGATCGGTTGGATCGTGAAGACGTACGACTACTTCCTCTACGTCGTGTCAGCGCTTCCGCAGTCGGTCTGCGTTGGGTACGTAGACAACACTCTCCCCTCTCGTTGCTATGCATCACATGATCTTGCGTGTGCGTAGGAATTTTTTTGAAATTACTACGAAACCCAACAATTATCACATGCGATGTGAACTAGATTATTGACTCTAGTAAACCCTTTGGAGTGTTGGTCACATGACGATGTGAACTATGGGTGTTAATCACATGGTGATGTGAACTATTGATGTTAAATCACATGGCGATGTGAACTAGATTATTGACTCTAGTGCAAGTGGGAGACTGAAGGAAATATGCCCTAGAGGCAATAATAAAGTTATTATTTATTTCCTTATATCATGATAAATGTTTTATTATTCATGCTAGAATTGTATTAACCGGAAACATAATACATGTGTGAATACATAGACAAACAGAGTGTCACTAGTATGCCTCTACTTGACTAGCTCGTTGATCAAAGATGGTTATGTTTCCTAGCCATAGACATGAGTTGTCATTTGATTAACAGGATCACATCATTAGGAGAATGATGTGATTGACTTGACCCATTCCGTTAGCATAGCACTTGATCGTTTAGTTTGTTGCTATTGCTTTCTTCATGACTTATACATGTTCCTATGACTATGAGATTTTCCAACTCCCGTTTACCGGAGGAACACTTTCTGTGCTACCAAATGTCACAACGTAACTGGGTGATTATAAAGGAGCTCTACAGGTGTCTCCAAAGGTACATGTTGGGTTGGCGTATTTTGATATTAGGATTTGTCACTCCGATTGTCGGAGAGGTATCTCCGGGCCCACTCGGTAATGCACATCACTATAAGCCTTGCAAGCATTGCAACTAATGAGTTAGTTGCGGGATGATGTATGACAGAACGAGTAAAGAGACTTGTTGGTAACAAGATTGAACTAGGTATTGAGATACCGACGGTCGAATCTCGGGCAAGTAACATACCGATGACAAAGGGAACAACGTATGTTGTTATGCGGTTAGACCGATAAAGATCTTCGTAGAATATGTAGGAGCCAATATGAGCATCCAGGTTCCGCTATTGGTTATTGACCGGAGATGTGTCCCGGTCATGTCTACATAGTTCTCGAACCCGTAGGGTCCGCATGCTTAAGGTTTCGATGACAGTTATATTATGAGTTTATGAGTTTTGATGTACCGAAGGAGTTCGGAGTCCCGGATGAGACCAGGGACATGACGAGGAGTCTCGAAATGGTCGAGACGTAAAGATCGATATATTGGACGACTATATTCGGACATCAGAAAGGTTCCGAGTGATTCGGGTATTTTTTGGAGTACCGGAGAGTTACGGGAATTCGCCGGGGAGTATATGGGCCTTATTGGGCCATACGGGAATAGAGGAGAGAGGCCAAAAGGAAGGAGGTGCCCCCCCCCCTCTGGTCCGAATTGGACAAGGGGTGCAGCCCACTTTTCCTTGTTCCTCTCCCCCTCTTTCCTTCTCTCCTACTCCAACAAGGTAAGGAGGAGTCCTACTCCCGGTGGGAGTAGGACTCCCCCCTTTGGCGCACCCTCCTCCTAGGCCGGCCACCTCTCCTCCAATCCTTTATATACGGGGGCAGGGGGCACCCCAAAGACACAACAATTGATCTCTTGATCTCTTAGCCGTGTGCGGTTCCCCCCTCCACCATAATCCACCTCGATCATATCGTAGTGATGCTTAGGCGAAGCCCTGCGTCGGTAGAACATCATCATCGTCACCATGCCGTCGTGCTGACGAAACTCTCCCTCAACACTCGGCTGGATCGGAGTTCGAGGGACGTCATCGAGTTGAACATGTGCAGAACTCGTAGGTGCCGTGCGTTTGGTACTTGATCGGTTGGATCGTGAAGACGTACGACTACATCAACCGCGTTGTGCTAACGCTTCCGCTTTCGGTCTACGAGGGTACGTGGACAACACTCTCCCCTCTCGTTGCTATGCATCACCATGATCTTGCGTGTGTGTAGGAATTTTTTTGAAATTACTACGTTCCCCAACAGTTGAGCACTCTCACCCAATGAAGATACCTGATCCTACTCCGTCGGATATGTACCCAAGCTATGATACTTCAGGCTCTAGGTAGTACGTGGTAAGATATATTTTCATTAAGTAATGTTGTCACATATTTTGACGTGCATACTTAATAATCGTCATGAAATTTTCTAGGCTACCTTGACACAGGAACTCTACGACGACGTGACCACCTTTGGACGATCACTGTCATCTGGACCTCTTCTTCACCATCGTCCTGTGCTACAACCCTTCTTGGAACCAATGCAGAACAAAATATGGGCTGTCTACGAGGCTATCACGTGCACCCGGAGAAGCGACGTTGTTCAGCACCAGCAGCAGCAGCCGCGTCCCTCCATGCACCGACATCAACCACGTCCACGTCTAGCACATCAATCGGCAACGAGGCCACCCGTCCTGACCAACCTGGCAGCACCCGCAGCACTATGGCCCCACGTCGAGCTTCGTGTTTTCTCTACAGCCACAACAGCACAGTCCCTCGTCGAGCTTCGTGTTTGAGCCAGAGCAGTCATCATAGCCAGCAGGTATGTGTCTTCATATTTATTGTTTTCAACATTAATTGAGGTGACCTCATTCTTCATGACTTAACATTCCATCGTGCAGGAGCCTATGGATATCAGGCGTCTATGTCGGCATCACATGATACATGGGGGAGTGATCCACATCCCGAGGAGAACATATAGGCTCAGATGTCGCGACACACCTAGTGGATGAACATGTTTTCGACTCCTCCACTAGGCCCCACACAGGATACATAGTATGACCAGGGAGAGTCCGAAATTCGTCCTCGTAACATTAGGGCACCCAACAGGTTGGGATGGACGCCGCCTATAGATCCGCCTCCCCGCCAGGCCAGACGTCGTCACTGACGCTTTTATCTATCAGTAGAGACATTACCATCTATTTCTGTATGAGACTTATGTCTATTCTATGTATGAGACAAATGACTACGTACTTATTATGAGACATATGCCTACTCTATTTTAGTACTCTGTTATCCGAACTACAACATCATATTTAGATAGAACATAATGCTCGTACAACAAGACAGTACAAACAACTAGATAGAACTACATCTAAATTAAACGGTACGTACGACTTAACTTACAACATACATCATAAAAATTACATGAAGTCATCATCGTCATCCTCCATCGATGCAGAGCTCTTGCCTTCGACGATGAAGAACTCTTGCCCTTCGATGATGAAGAACTCTTGCCCTTCGATGATGCTGAAATCTTACCCTTCGACGATGATGAACTCTTGCCCTTTGACGATGCAGAACCCAGAAGCGGCGGCATGAAGATATCGTCTTCATCCTCGCTGTCGGCACTCCATAAATAAGTATGTTCTGCTCCAAAGTTTAGGTACCTTCCACACTTTAGGTATCTTCTATGCAACCTCAGAAGTTCTTTCCGTATCTCCTCAAAGGTCCTGGAAGGCCACTGACGGTGTCCTAGACTAGGGGGGCACTCACCACGTCGTCTCCCGATCAGTTGGGTTGGACCGAGGACCCCCATGGCCGTTTACTCATGGGCCAGTCCGGACAGCCGATGTATACACAAGGAGGATTCCACAAGACTTGGTGATCAAGACAAGAACTCCTCTTCACCGACGTATTCGATTAGGACTCTTGTTATCCTAGGCCTCTGGTGCATTATATAAGCCAAGGTCAGGCCAGTCGATAGATCATTAGGACCTTATTCATCATACCCTTAGGTTTTAGACCACAACATATGATCTCGAGGTAGATCAACTCTGTACTTGATACTCCATCAATATAAACAAGAGCAGGACGTAGGGTTTTACCTCCATTAAGAGGGCCTAAACCTGGGTAAAACATCGTGTCCCTGTCTACTGTTACCCATCGATACATGACACACAGCTTGGGACCTCCTACCCGAGATCTGCCAGTTTTGACACCGACAATGATACTTTCATTGAGAGTTCCGTTGTGTGATCGGCAAAAGGATCGATGGCTCACCTACAGATCAACTGCGACATCGGCGTATTCGTCGCCGCCTCGACTGGTCACCTTGGCTTGACCGAGGACCGTGTCCTACCTCCAATCATCATGTTCGGACAAGGGCCTTCATCAATATCAACTCCGATCTCTATCAAGATCATGGAGGAATTATCCATGGAGCTCGGGGGCTCAACGTCAACATTGCCCTCGGGCGACCGTGCTGTTTCTCTGGACAACGAACTTGTATCCGCCGCCACCGCCTCCCCGAGTGTCGTTTAACGATTGTTTCATTGTAGTTGTGCGGAATTGAGTCTACAACAACCCTGGAAAATTTCGTCGAGTTCCGATGGAGGAATTTATCGCAATCTATGATATACCGGAGCCCCGTCAAATCTGGACGGGAATCTGGACGAGTTTAGCGCGTGGTCTCCAGAGCCCAGCTCGGAGGTGCTTTGGAAGATCCAACCGTTCATCTGTTGCGGAATTCCCATATCTACCACCCCTCAAAATTTCAGCTCGATCCGACCGTCCAAACTCCGGAAACCTTCCGATTAGCGCATCACTTTTTCAGATCTGTTTTCTGCGCGAGAACGAGTACGACCCGAGTTCATCTTTTTTTATGAACGGGATTTTGGACATCCTTTTTAAAGGAAGTTTTGTATGGGGTATTGTGTTTTGTTCCCAAACACATCCCGCTAATTTTAATGTCTTTTCCAATATGATCTTCACCATCGCGTCGGTGTCAAACTAGCCCGACAACGTTGCTCTACGGCTGCCGACCTGCGCTAGACACGTCGTTGCTTTGTTGAGCCAAGCTCAACTTCTTCGGGTCATTATCTCGGCAAGCCGAACAAGAGTTCGGCATCGCAAAGGATAAATCATCACCAACATCGCCGCCCCACGAATTTCATGAAGCGGGCACACCGGCATCGCCGCACGGCCACTTTATCACGCCAGCATTGACCACGTCACAAGTTACGACCTGCATCGGCATGGCCGCACTGTTGCTTCATCGATCCGATGTCCATCACGCCGAACTATTTCAACACCTCGGCTAACATGGCAGTTGCAACATCTCCTTACCGACTTGTTGCGTCTCCTCGTCTGGACCGAGGGCTTCGCCATACCTTCATTAACCTACTCCGGAGACTTCGGCGTCGTCAGCCAACCAGCTTCGTCATGTTAGCTGGACCGGGGGCTTTGCCTCGGCGAGCCAACCTTACCAGCATCGCCATGCCGTCGCTTCACCGCCCATCAGGCAATGGGTATGCGGATCGAGTCCCAATTTTGGGAGTCACTTTTCTTCAGACTGCTACAACAAATAAACTAGGTGCTATTAATCCCAGTAATTTTTGCTTGTTTGGGTTTATTTTTTCCAAGGAATTATTACTCTGGTTTGTTCCATCATCTGTACACAGGTCTATCAAATGGTGGCCGCATTAACGAGGTCGTGTGGTGGTTCGGTCAGTTTCCGTACATAGTTCGGCGAACGTCGCATCCAGAACTCGGATCGACCTATGAATTAAGGCTTTGCCACGCCTTTAACGCATCACGCCGGCGCCCTGCATGGATATTGACTTCGGCGCCAGGCCACATATCTTTAAATAAATTATTTTGCGCAAATTAAATACGTGAGAATTTTTATATATTTATATTATTATTGTTGGCCTGCACTATTTTACATGTGCAGGTAATGGACTTCGACTGCGTCACGTGGTCTCTTCGGCAAGCCGACGCCGTTGTCCCAATCGGCGTAAATCGGCTCGCGTGATCACCTTGTTGGTTGTGTTGCCATACCAACGTGTTCGGTTGCCTCGGGGACTCCACGTCATCAATGCCGAACACATTAACCAGCTAAGTCGCTTTCATACTCAAAAACTTTCAGTTTTAAATTTTGTTCGGTTCGACCAAGCATTATACTTTTTTTGGCAAAAAGTTGTTTGTGACAAAATTCATTGTCAAAACTTTGTTTGCGACACACAAATTCAAATACCCCGTTTATTTAGGGGCTTCCTTTACAAAGCCTTTCCTCTTGCATATGATTATACTTGTATGGATTCGTTCCTTGTTCGTGTATTATGCCACAATATGCACCATGTTGACTTAAGTGTTTCGCAAGCTGGGTTGCCTGGCTCCTGTACTTACCCCTACGTTTCCGATTGTTCGGCTAGGCGGTAAAGTGAGCACCTCTGTGATTGTTACTACCGGGTCATCCGAGTTAGTACCTCCGACTGGGTGAAGCTGAAAACTAGCGCTCTTATTGTTTTCAATCATGGTCGGCACACAACGGAACTCATGATTACAAAAAATCTATTGCACAAGTCTCATAGTAACAATGAGCAACCGAAGAAAGGTATCGGTGGGGGTACTATTTTCTTCGAAGATGCTTCTTACACTTCGTTAGTAATATAGCATAAGTTCCTTGAGCGCGCTTTGTCTGTTACAGCCTTATGGCCTGATTTCCTGGTTATCAAAAACATCGTCGATACTCTCGACAGGTGGAGTACATAACACTTTTCGGTCCTTGATCGAAGAGGGAGAAGCCGACGGTCGGTTAAGACGCGTTTAAAGTTCGGGTGAACACAGATATGATATAAGTACTTCAGTACGTACAATCATTATACATAAAATTCTTTTACCCAGGTCACTTGGGGGATCTTAAAATTTATATGAGTTGTTTTATAGTAAATGTGTTTTCTTCTTGGTCGTTGCAAAGTCTTTTTCTACTGCTCCTTTTTCGACTCGAGTGTATGGTCAATAGCCGGATAGCCTGTCTTCTCTCTAAAAGCCGCTCAAGTTTAATTTGCTAAACTGACCTCGGAGAAGTACTCCGCCCTTGGGATAAGGATCTTGAAGCCGTAGGCTGACCCGCGTGAAGTCTTGAGATTGGATGTGTCATGATAAAGCACGACAGAAGCATAATTTTTTTTTCCAATTTTCGGATTGGCATCGAACACTTGATCTTGTTCGGACGTCAAGTTTTTACTGGCGTTTTTTGGTTTTCCAAGCTTATGGCACTCTTAAACTATTTGTGTGTTTCTAGCATAAGTCTCGCAGTGCAACGTCGGACACCTTTAGAGATTCGGCAAAAACATTCTCGGATATTGCTATATATGCATCGGTTTCAAATTGTGTCTTCGGTCAAATAGTTGGGTTGCCCGGCTCCTGTGCTTGCCTCTTATGTTCCGCTTTGTTCGGCTAGGTGTGCAAAGGGAGAACCACTGTGATTGTGCTTCCAGCTCGCACGGTTAAACACCTCAGTGGAGAAAGCCGAAAACTGACTGTCACAATAAGCGTAAACTGGTCAGCGATCCGATGACTATGTTAAATGACGGGTCGTTCATAACATTGGACGAAGTGTTTACGGCTTGACCTCGGCTGTCGCCGAACACTAACCGGGGGCTCGTAGCTAGCTTCCCCAGTTTAAAGCTCCTATGACTAAGTGAAAGTTATAAAGCCCGCTTATCTTATTGCCTCGTTTCCACTAACACAATCACCTTCGGGCACCGAGACATCAGTTAACGGTTGTCTTGTTATTGCGGAGACACCCTGCATAGTATCTACAAAGGGGTAGAAGCCGACGATGGGCCACTTTCAACTGATAAACGGTCGCAACGGAGTCAAAATAAACATATCATAGTCATTTGTATTTAATATATAAGGGATGCCTTCCATAATCATAGTTATAAAGCCACGAATATGCATCAATTTGACTTCAGATTTTTGCCAAGCTGGGTTGCCTGGCTCCTGTGCTTACCCCTACGTTCCCGATTGTCCGGCTAGGTGGTAAAGGGAGCACCTCTGTGATTGTTACTACCGGGTCATCCGAGTAAGTACCTCAGACAAGGTGAAGCCAAAAGCTAGCAATCTTAAAGGATCACATTGGTCGGCAACGACGGAAGTGAAAATTTTGGTTCATTAATACCATAGGGTTCGGCAACTTTCCCCGAACTAAATCCTCAGTATTTTCCTCCCACATTGATCGGAGGTGAGGTTTCATGATCATGATAAACATGACGACCCAAAGAAAGGAACCAATAGCGGGACTATTTTCTTTGGAAGATATTTCTTATGTTAAAATGTAATATAACATATCTCTCCGTGTACCTTTATTTATAAAACCGTATGGGCGTATTGCCTTGTTTCCCATAAATCTTTGCCCTTATAACGGCTTTATAAAGTAGGAAAACACTCCTCGGCTACTGGCCGAAGAGGTTGAAACCGATGGTCGGTCAACAAAGTTTTGTACAATGCGGATCCGAGCATTAATGATGTAAAGTACTTGGATATATAGAGTCATTACACATAATTTTTGATTTTACTATGGATATCGATCCTTAATTCGGCCACCCGTGCCCGCATTAAGGCTCAGGGGCTACTGGGCTTCGGGCTTATCATTCACTAATATTAAAGGGGCACATCGATCCCCTGATCTGGTGTTGCCTCCCGACCAGTGTCTCAGGGGCTACTGCATTGCCTATTCAATGCAGAAAATTCAAAGTGCTCAGTGTTCGGCTAGACCGGACTATGCGCAAACGCGTCTTCAGACAACAAGAAGTACCATCTGGGACTTATTCGGCATCAAGCTAATATATCACGGCGACTTCTCACGACCCTCTCTCAGGGGCCCGTCTGCCGATCATTATTTCTAATATATTACACTACGGTCCTATTCCTACGTATGCTACCGAGGTAGGAGTTGATCCTCAGACCGATTTTGCAAATTGACCTGAGTCTCAGGGGCTACTAGGATCAGCAGTTTTATGTTTTCCTTCAAGTGCATCTCGGGTTTTAGACGGACACACACCTTGAGGGCTACTGGCTATATATCTCGGCAGAGAGTAAATTGCACCAATCAAAAATATTCACAAAAAACAACCCGCGGTCGGGGTGGTGCACCACCTCAGAAGCACTCCGACATAAAGCTCGGGCGCCAGTGGCTGGCTCCATAGAGGGTATTTTCGGCATAAAGCTCGGATTCGAATGGCTCGTTCCATAGAGAACTTTTCAGCATTAAACTCGGATAACCTCCTTCAAACTTTTTCAAGCCAAGGTGATCTATGACACCTCGGATATAGTCTCGCGTTGGAGCTCGGATATAGTCCGGCGTTGGAGCTCGGATACAGTTCGGCGTTGGAGCTCGGATACATTCCGGCGTTCGAGCTCGGAAGCGGTCCGGTGTTGGTGCTCGGCTGCAAGAGATACCTCGAATGCAGTCCGACGTTGGAGCTCGGATGCAAGAGGACACTGCCGCACGACAAACACTTCAAACCCGAGGTGTGGCATAAAAATAACAAGGCATTGATAAAGGTTGAAGACTTAAAGGGCTCCTCGGATACCCGACATGTGAGATCTTCAGATTTAGCTCGGCAATCCTCAAGATAGAAGATGGGAAGATTTGTTGAACCAGTTTTCAAGACCGACGACCGAAGATGAAGAATAGTTCGAAAGAACCGAGGAGCGTCCCCAACTTGAAGACCGGTTCAGGGGGCTACTGACGGTGTCCTGGACTAGGGGGCACTCACCACGTCGTCTCCCGATCAGTTGGATTGGGCCGAGGACCCCCATGGCCGTTTACTCACGGGCCAATTTGGACAGCCGATGTATACACAAGGAGGATTCCACAAGACTTGGTGATCAAGACAAGGACTCCTCTCCACTGACGTATTCGACTAGGACTCTTGTTATCCTTGGCCTCTGGTGCATTATATAAGCCAAGGCCAGGCTAGTCGATAGATCATTAGGACATTATTCATCATACCCTCAGGTTTTAGACCACAACATATGATCTCGAGGTAGATCAACTCTCTACTTGATACTCCATCAATATAAACAAGAGCAGGACGTAGGGTTTTACCTCCATTAAGAGGGCCCGAACATGGGTAAAACATTGTATCCCTGTCTCCTGTTACCCATCGATCCATGACGCACAACTTGGGACCTCCTGCCCGAGATCTGCTAGTTTTGACACCGACATCCACCCGCACCTACTTAATGCGTGAGCCAGCTCATTCAGTAGGGTGTCACTACTGATGAGTTCTTCCCACGGAACTAATATGTTGTCAAACCTGAAATCGGCGGCTAAACACAAAAGACATTCGGACATACCAGTGTGAAAACTGCGATCAAAAGGATATCCGGACATCTTGGTGAGACTACGAGACTACGCTACAATGATTACCAACGTTAGTGCCGAGGGTGTTTTATAGGTTGAGAACACAAAGAAAGGCAGGAACTCGGTAGCGGGAACATATGGCGGGAAATACTGGCGGGAACTAGAGAGCGGGAAAATATGACGGGAATTACAGAGCGGGAACGAGCAAAGCGGGAAAATTTGACGGGAACGAGCAAAGCGAGGAAATATGACGGGAACGAGAGAAGCGAGTTTGGCGGGAAGTGGCGGCCCGTGACATAGCGGGGATCGTACGGGGCAAAAATGATGCATGCACCAGTCGGCCCACAGCTGGCCAATTAGCGCCTATCGGCCTACAGCTGGCTGACTGGAGCCAGTCGGCCCACAGTTGGGCCTATCGGCCTACAGATGGCTGATTGCAGCCAGTCGGCCCACAGCTGGCCGACAGGAGCTGAACTGGTGGCCGACATGCCAATCGGCCAACAGCTGGCCGACAGGGCCTCAGTCGGCCTGCTGTGGGCCGACTAGGCCCAGTCGGCCAACAGCAAGCCGACGGTGTATTTTTTTGAAAATTATTTTTTAGGCGTAATATTTGTGCAAATTAATAAAAAAAATGTATTATTTTTTAAAAAATAGCAAAAGTACAAGGTATATGAAAAAAATACAAGCTGTATGGAAACAAGTAGACATGAAAAAAATTATTTCAAAAAAGTATTGATCATTTAGAAAATGCTAAGCATGTGTATAAATATGTTCCTGATGTATAAGAAAAATGTGTAACGAGTATGAAAAAAATTACATAAAAATATAGTTTTGAAATTTTGCTTAATCATGTAGTTGAGAAATGTTGAGGGATATAAAAATGATTTATAGGTATACTGAAGTGTGTGATGTGTACGAAAAATAAAATACACATCAAATCATATATTTGAAATAATGTTAATCACATATTTCGAAAATGTTCAACGTGTACAGAAGGACTATGTAGATGTATATGAAAAATGTTGATCATGTATAAATAAACATTCCTGTTATAGAGGGAAAGAGGAAGAAAAAACCTGATGAAAACCATAAAAAAATAAACAGAAAAAATATAAAAACCGATAAAGAAAAATAAATCAAAGAATACCAGTCCAAAATAAGGGAAACAATGAAAACAAAAGCCAAGAAAGAAACATAGGAAACAGAGAAAAGAAGAAGAAAAGAAAAAAAGGAGTGAAACCAAGGAAGGAACAAAGGAAACCACTAAACAGTAAAAACAAAATGAAAAGCTAAAAGAAATGAAGAAAAGAAGAAAATCAATGAAAAAGAGAAGGAAACGATAAAAAACTGATGAAAAAAATAAAACAGGACAAACCGAAAGAAACGAAGAAAAAAGAAACCACAACACAGAGACCACCAATCAACGAGCGAGCGAGCGTGAACAAACGCTATTGCACGCTAGACGGAAAGTTTCAGGCGAGACAGGAGTTACTCTGGGAGCTGGAAATCACTGATTGAGGAGTAGTCTTTGCAAACATAACTTTCACCCCCTTGATTTGTCAAAAAAAAAACTCTCATCCCCTTGGGTTGTAACAAGTGATGCGTCACTTGTCGTAACCTGAGAGTTTCCTCTTCTTTCATACATCCGTTTATTCAAAACGTTTTATTTCTTAAATTGTGCGTCCATATCTTAAACCGTTTTCATCCTTGAATTCCTCGCGTCGAGATCTTTAAAATTAGATATTATGTTGATAGGTTTTGACGAACTTTTTTTCATGAAAAATCAAAAAAAAAGAACCAGGAGCACGTTTTTTTCCTTTCAAAAAGAGGCACGACCGTGCCTCTCGTGAAAAGCACAACCATGGCTCTCACGAAAGCAAAACCGTACCTCTCGTGAAAGAAAAAAGATTACAAAAAACATGTTTTTTTCGTTTTTGAGAGGCAAGGGCGTGCCTCTCGCGAAAACACAACCGTACCTCTCGGGAAAGAAAAAAAACGCGTTTTTCTTTCGTTTTCGAGAGGCACGGCTGTGCCTCTCGCGAAAGCACAACCATGCCTCTTGCAGAAGGAAAAAGATAGAAAACATATTTTTTCCCGTTTCCGAGGGGCACGGCCATGCCTCTTGCAAAAGTAAAAACCGTGCCTCTCGCAAAAGAAAAAACAGAAAACTCGTTTCATTTCCGAGAGACACGGCCGTGCCTCTCGCGAAAGAAAAAAACACATTTTTTGCGTTACTTTGTTTTTTTGAAAAAAAAAATTTGTCAAAAAAATCCGCTTAAAAAGTTAAAAATGCGTGCAAAAAAATCCGAAAGGAGCGCCCAGAACATGACATGTGGAGGCGGTTAAGAGTGCACAAATGACGCGCTCTTAGCCCACCGACACTTGATAGTTGTGAGGCTCGCGATGAAGCGCTTGTCAACTAGTTGCTCCCCTGAGAGCTCATGTTCGGGACCTTAAGCGCCCGAACAGATGGCTGGCGCCCGCTGCAGCGCCTTGTTGGGCCGGCCTGCAATGGGAAAGGCAGCGAACAGAAATCGCGAGAAAAACGTAATAAGGTGGCTGCTTCAGTCTGCCGAGACTCAAACGTAATAAGGAGCTACAACAAATTCCAGCTTCTAAACAAAGAGTGCATGCACTTGATGCATCAGGGCAGCAACGCCGATGGAACCCATCTCCAGCCGGTTTTGGTACAATCAATGTGGATGGTGCACTAGCAAAGAACAGATGAGTGGGAGTGGCTGCTGCAGTCTGCCGAGATTCAAACGGCAATTTTCTTAGCTCGTTAGCAGTTGTCTTTAAAGGAATTAGAGACCCTTTGATTTTGGAAACATACGCTTGCCGAGAAGCTCTATCTTTGGCGGAGGATCTCTACAAGCGGAATATCATGGTAGCTTCAGACTGCCAAGGTATGGTGCAAGATATCAATGAAGGTACAGGAGGTCTCAATGCGGCTGTTATACATGAAATAATAGACCGTAGAGCTAGTTTCTCTTCTTGCTCGTTTGTTTTTGAGCGAAGGAACAATAACTTCGAGGCTTATAATCTCGCTAAATTCCTTTGTAATTTAGATATAGGTAGGCATATTTGATTAGGCACTCCTCATGACCTAAATCGTGTACCTATGAACATTGTTTTGAATCAATAAAGCGAGCGAGATTTCTCAAAAAAAAAACAGGTGGCTGCTTCAGTAATCAAACTCACATCGCTCGAGTAGGTAAGGCTTGTTCAAGCTTAGCTGACCACCACAGCAATTGGCCACCCATGATTTTAATAGCGCTGACAGTACATGAACTAGTATGACCGCACTATTTATTTATCATTTAACCTTTTTATTTACTTTTATAAAGTAGTGAATTTAAAAACTTTCATCAATTTTGAGATAAAAGTTCACAAACTTCAAAAAAGTTCATCAATTTTGAGAAATAGTTCGTCATTTTAAAACAAATTGCTAAACTTTAAAAAGTTCACTTGTTTTGGAAAAACCTTTATGAAAAAGTTTAAAAAGTTCATCGGATTTGGAAAAGTTCATTTAATTTTGAAAAAGAAATTTATCAAATTTAAAAAGTTCATTGAATTAGAAAAAAGTTTATCAATATTAAAAAAACAAAACAGAAAAAACGAAAAAAAAAAGAAAAAACGAAAAGAAAAACTTAGCGCATCAAGTTCCTGTGGCAGGGTGGTTACCACAGTGCGCTGAATTTTTGCTCTTTAGTTACGCGAACAAAAAAGTGGTGAGCGAATTGGGCCGAGCCCAGCTAAAGGGGCTGCAGGCGCTGGCTGAAACAGTAATAACCGACGCCTGCAGCGTCAAATAGGGTTTTCCAATTACTCTTACTGTAGTTCTCAAAAAAAAATTACTCTTACTGTACGCGAGATACAGTTCTCGCGCCTCCGAGTTGGCAGCCGAACCCCGTTTATTGCAGATATTCTTCTGAGGTTTGATGAGCTGAGCGAGAGTGGCTGTCTCAAAAAAAGAGCGAGCGTGTTTGTAAAAACAAAGGTGAAAAGTACGTATTTCTCAATTTCTTTTTTGAAAAGCCTATGTCATCCGCTAAAAGGGGCATTTTGTGTACAGATATTTCTTCGCCATGGACGGCACTACATGTGTGTAGTATACTACCAGTGTACAAGTACCATATGCTAAGCGATTTGAGTAGGGATATCTCCTTCCGTTGAACTTTGTGCTACTTGGAGACAGGGATGGACATGCCATCACGCGCGTGAGAATATATATGTGTCTCGGCGAACCGATAGCAACTGCGTGCCCGCGTGCTTTGCCTGGCCGTGCCACATGCAAGTAGTAAATTGTTTAGCGCAATCCAATCCACGTCGGACTTTAGGTCGGACGCGGCTTGGGCCCTGTTTGGATCATGAGGTTAGAGCTAGTTTGGACTAGTTGGGGACTCAAATAACTCAAAAGTATCCAAACAAAAAGGGTTAGAATGATTTAGTTTCATCTAACCCAACTATCTCAGTGGAGAGATGCTTATTTGAGTTAGAGTGGGTTAGAAAATAACTCTAACTGTAACTGTGTTAGAGTATTCAAACAAGGCCGGTCGTCCAGTTAAAGGCGCCGGATTCGTGGGTCGTCGAGTAATAAACGGGGCAGTGTGTGGACGTGTGATGCGAGCACTGAGCAAAGCCGAGCAAAGGCATCCCCTGCGCTCGCCCCCTGCCGTCCGATCGTCCTTTCGGCCTCTCGAGCGTGTGAAGTTTTGGTTTGACCGCGGCCACGGTCCACGGAGTCCGAGAGAACGATAGGATCAGAGAAAGCATGCGCGTAAATAAAACCTGCGGGTGCTTTTCACCGGCCCGTCAGGTTCACCACCATTGCCAATTGTCACCCACGCCCACGTGGGCGCCTACATGGCCCACGAAGAAGAGAAGATAAAATAGGAGCTCAGGACAAGGCAAGAATCATACTATGATATCCGGTCCAACGTGGGTGCATGACCGGTGCTGTCCGGACGTGGCTGTTGCAGGGCCAGGTGGTGAAGAAATTGTCAAGAGTTCAAGTCACTGCAGCTCCAAATCGCGGCTCATATGCGCCGATGCGGACACACGTATCGCTGGGAGGGACCCCCGGGCTCGCCGGGCCTTCACGTAGACTTTGACCCGACTTTGATCAGGTCGATCATTTTTGGAGCGATGCCTTTCCATCCCTTTCCGGGATGGAACGGAAGCAGCGGCAGCATCTGCATCTGTACTCTTGCCTGGTGTTGCCTGGCTCTTTGTTTAACCGGGCAGAGACGCGTCGGATCTGGCTCGTGTGCGTGTCTTCTATTGCCCCTTCGGCTGATTGATCGATCGCTTTCGGCTCCCAAATCGATCGTGTGGAGGGAATATATGATCAGGCGCAGCTTGGACTGGGAGCAGACAGCAGGCCTTTGCTTGTTTTGGGTTGTGATTGGCCACTTGTCTGTGGGTTCTGACTGATCCCCTTTGTTTGTTTTATGCTCCTTCTTGCTGCACTATAGTTACTCCTAGTTGTCCCGCTTCCACCGTAAGCAAAGTCAGTTTTCTCAGCTCTGAACATCATTTTTATCAGAATACTAGTGTACATTGTTGAGTATCATGATTAGTTAGGAAATATGAAATAGACTAGGATTTGTTCTGACTTTTCTTGTACTTCAAATAGATCATGTACTCCTATATATATATCCACGAGACTCAAGCAATACATCATCAATTCCACCAATCCTCTCTCCCTTCTAACATCAACAATTCCACCAATCCTCTCTTCTTTCTAACATACATTTTCTTGCTTTTTGTGAAGGAGGGAAGGACGACCTTTGATTTCTTTCAGTAAACAATTATAGACACGACAATGGTGCCTCCGACCTCTTTTATATTTCCTTGGATACATTATTAGGGACACTATCATTCTCGCTTAAATAGCGTATTCATATCGTTCTCGCTTAAATGGCACGCTCCACAATGCTCGTCTGCTCATTTCTCCCTCCTATCGACCTTCTTTGCTCTCTCCCCTCCCGGCCTCCCGTTAGCCCATCCTGGTCCCGGCCACGCTGCAAGTCACCCCAACATGTTGCTACGAGCCACCAACGCGATATTGCGAGCGGCCTCGCATGTCGGCTAGCGAGAAATTGTCGCAGAAGAGCTGGGGCGGCGCTACATGGGGCTATTGTCTCTAGTACTCCCTCCGTAAACAAATACAAGAGTGAAAGCTCTTATATTTCTTTGCACGGGAAGTACTTTGCTGTCAGCCAGCGCTGGAGATGGCGGAGTGCGATGGCAGCCACGGGATGATGTGTCAACGAACACCGGATGCGGCAAAGGCGAGGTGCGGTGGGATACACGGGATGATACGATCGTCAATAGCGAAAGCGATGACGGTTGTGCTACAATCGTCGTTGACGGAGCTACAACGGTCGACTAAGCCCCGCGCGAGATTGTCGAAGCAGGAGCGATGCTAAAATGCATCGGCCGACGCTGCTAGGCCGCACGACACTAAGGCGGCGGTGTTGCAAGGTAGTGGTGCGATGAGCTGGGAGACATGCAGGGAGAGATAACAGTGAAGAGAAGGGGCACTCTCTTGTGCATCGGTGTTGGGTGGAGGCTTTCCAGCGGTTGTATATGATATATATTGGACAATGCGGGAGCTGATTGACCAGGACTTCTGATTGGTCGACCAAGGCCTATTGTTGTCCTTTTATTTAACGTGCCCATGGTTGCGGAAATTCATAGGGGCACTCACATGTCTAGTCGTGCCACACCGCTCGATTCCCTCGTGATGCCACACTGCTCGATTCCCTCGTGATTCGTAAAGTCGTTGGATTCCATACGAGCCAAACTCCAATTTTAACTTTTATTTTCTGAAACTTATGATTTTATCGTTCGCTCATACCAAATTTCATCATTTGAAACTTAACATAGTTTCTAAAAATATCAAAACATATTTAAAAGTGGTTTTATTACAAAGCGCTCTTCACAAGGAACACGAATATGCAAATGAAACATGATTAAAAAAATTGGTTCAAAAGATATAAAAGATTAAAAATCAAAAGTCCGAAGAAAGGTCGATTCCTCCGCCCTACGTGCTACAAATCTCCTCTCCCACGGTTGGGTCCTTCTCATCTACCTTTTTTTAGGGAGTAATATCATGGCTCACTTTATTGAACTCAAATGGTAGTTACATCATCCACAAGAAAAGGTACTATGAAACTAGGAGGCTCATCAACCCAAACACAAAGGTTAATCTCAGCCTGTTTAGCTAGATGATGAGCAACATGATTAGAATACCTATTACAGAAACTAAACAAACTTTGCCAAAAGTAGTAGCTTGAATACGTATATCATCATAATATGGAGCAGCGGGTGTAGAAGAGAATCCTCCGGCCTGAATTATCTCGATGACTTCAAGACAATCCGATTGGATTATAATTCTGTTTACATACATCAGTCACATTTGCACATGGTGCATGTTATTTTTTTGTACTTTTTTGTGATTCTTTTTGAATTGACATAGATATTATCATTTTTCTGCAGGTAACAATTTGTTACTCATTTGGGACTTTATTCTACTTGGCAACACCATTCCCTGCTTCAAAAATTATTTGTACTTTTTTGATGGTAACTCTGCATAGATGCACCATGTTGGCATGGTAACAAATGACAAAACTTCACAGTATAATTTTTTCGAAGGATGATAACTTTGTATGAAAAGATGTGGTCGCTTTCTCTATACAATAATTGTAACAAGTATGGGTTCAGTTGGGGTGTTGTGACTTCTCTTTTTTACATATAACAAGTGTTTTGTAGCCTGATTTCACTGTTTTGTGAAATAAAATGATTAAAATTCCTGCATATGTCCTGATAACTCATGTATTCTACACATTGTTATTTCCCCTGGTAACTCATTTCTATCTGGCTGGTAGCTTCTATGCACACAGTATGATGAAATAGGAAAATGGCCCCCTTTTTCTTCCTTTTTTGATTGGGGCCTTTTGGTTTGGACTGAATTGAAATTCAGATACAATAGGGAGTGCTTAGATGCACCTGATCCACCTGGATTCTTGCTGAATTCTGGACTCTTGGTATGTTCTGGTGTCCCTGGTGGTAGATCAAGTCGAGATCTGGTGGTAAATTGAGTTCCCCAAGCGTTTCTGCATGATTTGTGAAGCAATTGCTGGATTCTGGACGCTTGGTAAGTTCCGGTGTCCCTGGTGGTAGATCAAGTCAAGATCTGGTGGTAACTTTAGTTTCCTCAAGTGTCTTGTGTGATTTGTGAAGCAAATGCTGGATCAAATCGGGGTTGGGGTGGGGGGTGGGGGTATGGATTGGGGACGGAGATGAATACTTGAGTTCGTCGCCAGGGAGAGAGAGATGAATTGGGGGGGGGGGGAGTCGATGGAGAGCGGAGAGCGCCTTTTCTTGATGTGGAGGTAAGAAAGTTAGGGTTTAGGGGAGGTGGTGGCGCGTGATGGGAGTGGGCCATGGTCACGCGAGGGGCGCTGAGCTAGGCCTCGCGCGACGGCTCGGCCTCACGCGCTACGCGCACTCAGCCTCGTGAGGTGGGGGATCGGTCGTTCGAATCTATTGTATAGATACGAACGTTTGGTATATATCACAATCCTCGAGTTTATGGGCCGAATGCCATTGCAGATATTCGGCCGACGTTTGATGAGCTAAGTGGGAGAGTGTTTGTTTCAAAAAAAGAGCGAGTGTGTTTGTAAAAACAAAACTGAAAAGTATTTCTCAAAAAACTATGAAACGTCTATGTCATCCGTTAAAAAAGTCATTTTGTGTACAGATATTTCTTCCCCATCGACGCCACTATATCTGTGTAGTGTAGTATAAGTACCAGTGTACAAGTAGCATATACTACGCGATTTGTGTAGAGATATCCCCTTCCGTTGAACTTTGTACTACTTGGAGACAGGGATGGACATGTCAACACACGCGTGAGAGTAGTACATATATACGTGGAGATAATTGCACATACAGTCCCAGAAGTTGGCGGCAAGGTCCAACATGGTCCTGGATGTTGAGAAATGATTCAATATGGTCCCGATACAAGGAAATACGTTGCCAATACAGTCCTTGATTTTGGACTGACAGTCCTGGCTCTACTTGTCGCATACGTATCGCGTATTCTCTAGTATGACACGTCTGTACGGGGCCACGCCTGCCAGGGACCCACATGTCAGTGGCGCCAGAAATAACATTAATATGGGCTGGCTTAGCGAGGTTCTTGATCTGGCGACCCCGGGCAGAAGTTCGCCTGCGCTAGCCACCGCACTAAGTATGTTTCTCTGTTCAATATAGGGATGCACTGCCTAGTAAATAAATCGCGTAGTCTTTTCCGCTGTAGCACGCACAGACTTGTAGATGCACATGGTTTCGAACCATATTTTCTTTTCTTTTTCGTTTTTTCCGCACAGACTAGTTCAGAATTTTTTTTAACAAATCACATTTTTCGAAAATAATTGAAGTTTCAAAATTTGGTCACAGTATACGAAAATATTAGAACTTTTAAAAAATGTTTCCATCTCCAAATTTTTTTTCACGCAATCAATAAATATTTTTTTATTATTTTTTGGATGTTCAAATGGTTCTCAGTTATAAATTCTTGTTCTGAATCTCAAATTTTGTTCAGCAATTTAAAAAATGCCCCCATTTCAAAAAATGATCCATAATTTAAAATAACATTAGCGTTTCTGTTGAATTTTTGTTCAACAAGTCTTTTTTCATGTATTTATCTTTTCTATAACTCTCACATGCAAGCACATATATTGATGAGATTTTACATAGTTATATTACACAACTATACATGCATATACATAAAAATTTAGAAATGTTGAGGCATTAAAATCCATTTTTCTTAATTAGAAATAACAGGCGCAATGTGCCCATGCTCCAAAGCGATTGTTTGCAACATGTCGAGCCATTGAAAAAATATTTGCAATTTATTTTATATTTTTTGATTTTCAGATTGTTCTCGGTTATAAATTCTTGTTCTGAATGTCAAATTTTGTTCAGCAATTCATAAAATGATTCGTAATTTAAAATAATGTTAGTGTTTTTGATAAATTTTGGTTCAACAAGTCTTTTTTCCATATATTTGTCTTTTTTGTATCTCTCACATGCAAGCACGTATATTGATAAAATTTTGCACAGTTATATACGCATATACATAAAACTTTTGGAATTTTCAGGCAGTAAAAATCCTTCTTTAGTTAAAAATAACAGGTGCAATGTACCCCGTGCTCCAAAACCATCATTCACAACATGTTGAGCTATTCAAAAAATATTTACATTTTTTTCGGATTTTCAAATTGTCCTCGGTTAGTTTGACGCCTTTAACCCGACGACTAAGCCGATGCGAGCGCTGGACGTGTGATGCGAGCGCTGAGCAAATCCGAGCAAAGGCATCTCTCGCCGCTCGCCCATGATCACATTGAACCGATCCTTGCCGTCCGATCGTCCTGGCAGTCTCTCGCGTGTGAAGTTTTGGTTTGACCGCAGCCGCGGAGTCGGCGAGATCGAATCGACGATAGGATCGGGGAAAGAAAGCGTGTGCATAAATAAAACCTGCGGTTGCTTTTCACCGGGCCGTCAAGTTCACTGGGGCTTTTACCAGTGCCAATTGTCACCCACGCCCACGTGGGCGCCTACGTGGCCCACGAGGAAGAGAAGATAAAATAGGAGCCTGCTCAGGACAAGGCAACAATCCATGTGATATCGGGTCCAACGTGCGTCCAGACGTCCAGTTCAGTTGTTGCTGTTGCAGGGCCAGGTGGTGAAAGAAATTGTCAAGAGTCCAAGCGAGCTCGAAAGAGAGTAACAAATCGCGGCTCATATGCGCCGATGCGGACACACGTATCGCCCTTCGCCCGTCGTTCACGTAGACTTTGACCCGACTTTGATCCGGTCGGTCATTTGGATTGGAGCGATGCCTTTCCATCCCTTTCCCGGGTGGAATGGAAGCAGCAGCGGCAGCATCTGTGCTCTCGCCTCGCCTGCCTCTTTCTTTTTGTTTACCCGGGCAGAGACGTGTCGGATCTGGCCCGTGTGCGCGTGTTCTATTGCCCCTTCGGCTGATTGATCGATCGCTTTCGGCTACCGTGTGGGACGAAGGGAATATACCGCTCGTGCGCGCAGCTTGGACTGGGAGCAGACAGCAGGCCTTGCTTGTTTTGGCTTGTGATTGGCCGCTTGTTTGTGGACTGTGCTGATCGCCTTTGTTTGTTTTATGCTCCTTCTTGTTGTCAGTACTATAATCACGTTGTCCCTGCGCTTCCACCGTAAGCAAAGTCAGTTTTCTCAGCTCTGACCACCATTCTTTTATCAGAATACTAGTGTATATTTTCCTGCTCTTTTGTGAAGGAGGAGAGAGAGCGACCTTTGATTTCTTTCAGTACACTATTATAGACACGATACAAGTGTCGCAGGGCCAGGTGGTGAAGAAGTTGTTAAGAGTCCAAGTCACTGGAGCCCGAAAGAGAAGTAAGAGCGTCTCTAACTGCAACCCGCAAAAAACTTCCCGCATCCGTCCGCGTAAAAGAGGATTAGTTCGCGAACACGGATGCGGGAGGCAGCCATCTACTGCTAGCCACATGCATTTTCACAACAACTCAAAATAATCGGACGGAATTCATGCAAACAAGTGCCGATTTCATGCAAACATGACATGTTTTATATAAAAAGGCAGATTTTCATACAAACATGACGGATTTCAATACATTTACATCAACGGTGCTAGTCCGGCTCTGAAGGTATAATTAATACCTAATCTAAATCGCCGTCCGCGGATCCATATATCTTCCTCATGTCTAGCAGCCCGATCACCGGACTGCCGGGAGTCCCGAAGGTATATGCTTCAGCGCAAATGACGGCTCGCTTACCCACCACTCATCGGAGTGGAACCTCCGCCTGATGCTTCAGCAGGAGGGGAAAGCGGTGCCTCCGCTTCCATGAAGCCCATGTGGGATCGACGGAGGTACTCAAAAGAGAAGAACCGGGCAAGACATCAACTGTGTACGCCAATGTCGCCTAGACAATGGTCTTCGTGAGACCCAAGCGGCGGCTGACTCCCGTGTTCTACTTCTCCTCGATGATGGCGGCGGACGCGGAGGCACCGGCCACCGACTCGTCGCTCTCCGCACACCCGGCTTCTTCCCTCTGCCTGCATGGCGCGGTCGCATGCACGGGAGGCGTGGTCGTCGACGGTAGCGATAACGCTCGTGCCGCCGTGCTCCCCGCCATGCCGGCGTGGAGCAACTGGCCACTCCTCATCGGGTGGGCCTGGAGCGGCGAGTTGCTGAACCACGTGGCGGCTTGGGGCGGCAACTTGCTCCGTAGGATGAGGCGCGGGAGGTGGGGCAGCGAGCTGCCTCGCTCGTATCCGGCGGGCTCGACGGGCCACCCACCCGGCTTGTATGCCGGAGAACTGCTCGTCGGAAGCCATCGAAAGAGTGGTTGAGGAGGAGATTGGGGGAGCGGGGGTGGGTGTGGTTCTTGCCCGACGTCTGCCCTCATTTTATAGAGAGAGGATGGTAAGAGCTCGGCCTGTGTTGCTTTAATGTCGGCCCCCTCATAAACGGACGTGTGGCCGAAGTAGGTTTCTCGGGTTTCCACGTGGGGGTTAATGGGGGCGTATGAATGCGGCGAGGAGGCATGTTCAGCTGGGTGTGCAGCGCCCTCGGTCTGCACGCCGTTTCAATGGCGGAGGCAGTGAGAGGCCGCGTCCGTCCTAAGCCGTCTTTAATGCGGAGCGGTGCACTCTACAGCGGCATGAATGCGGGCAGCTGGCGCCGGGCGAGAGCGCGCGCGGGAGAGGGAGGTTTTTTTTGATGGGCCAGGGCGGTCAGAAGAGGGCTTGGGAGTGGTCCGGACTCCCACAAACCCGCCCCACTTTTGTCTCCGGTTTGCAGGATAAATCACGTCGGGACCGCTCCGCGGACCGATACAAGTCGGCGTTGGATGGCTTCTATGGTCCAGACAGCCCGGTCCAAATGGTTATGAGAGGTTTACAGGTCCGCCTTGGAGATGCCCTAAGGCGAACTCCAACGAATGATCATAAACAAAAGTATGTTTTGCCCGGTTTATGGCCACCGAAGGGGATGGAGATGGCGGGCGATGAGGTGGACTTCATGGTCGCTCTCCTCGATGATGCGGAGGAAGACCTATCCTCGCGATCGTGCTTCCCTTTCTTGCCAGGGATCCACTTTCACATCCCCATGCCAGTGACCGGCGGGGAGCAAGGAGGGACGAGTGAGGGCGGCGCTAGGGTTAGCTTGTCGGGGCGGGAGGGGGGCTGGAAAAGAGTGGACGCGGTGGGAAAGCGGACTGGCCAGTCCATGGCTTCGTCATAAAAAGGAACGCGTCCAAGGGCAGCTGGGAGGCTAACATGCAGGCCCGTCCACCCGTGCGGATTAAATGGCCGGTGGGAATCCGTTGCATGGTCAACATGCGGGCTCGGGGACGGACAACGATGTGCATGTCTTGTTCATTTGTGTTAGAAAGGAGAGAGGGATTTGGTGGAATAGTTTGTTGTATTGCTTGAGCCTCGCGAGCATATATATAGGAGTACATGATCTACTTGAAGTACAAGACAAGCCAGAATATTTCTAGTCTATCCTATGTTTCCAAACTAATCACGATACTCAACATCCCCACATAGTCACAACGGTAGCGACGCAGATGGTGAGACTAGAGAAGAATCCAAAGGCAGGCCGACGGACCCCCACCCCTCATAGTCATAACGGTCGATGCATCGCCGAAGTCGTGGCTGGAGTGGAAACCGACGAGGTTTCTCAATCAAGGCGGCAGCCCTTTGTGTCGTTGTCGAGGTAGCCGAGAGCGTGGGTGGTGGAGCCGTGGTCAAGGTAGCCATGCGAAGAATGACGTGGCCGATGTCGACTCAGGGTAGCCGGTGTCGAGGAATTCACCATGGAGCCGCGGGCGCAAAGAGGCGCCAAGTTAGTTATGGGCGCATTCTTCACCCTCTATTTTAATAGCAATGCACCGTAATTTTACATTCCATAAATTTTGTCTTCTTTTATACGTAAAAATAGATCATAAGAAAATATATAGTCGCCGTAAAAAATATTTTATGTTACGTAAAATTACAAACATAAAACATAGTGTAAAATATACATAAAATGCATTTTTTTTATCTTATCACCTATATTTTTGTATTCTTATGCCAAATTTTATGTAGTAAATCAATATGAATGTAACTATTTGTATTTCAAACGTAATTTATTTATGATACGATCGTAAAATTACCTTGGGTGAAGAATAACTTATTCTGCACCCTGGGTGATGAATAGTAACACTATATATATATATATATAAGAGTACATGATCTATTTGAAGTACAAAATAAGTCAGAATATTTCTAGTCTATGCTATGTTTCCAAACTAATCACGATAGACGCAAAAACCGACCCAAAATGCGTCCGGTTTGAGTCAAAGCTGACACGAGACAAACAATTTTTAGGTTTGCTTCCCTGCGTTGAGCCGTGGAATATGTCTGTTTCGATTCAAATGGACGCGGCCGGCCAAATGGGGTCATCCGTTGGAGTTGGCCTAAATCGCGGCATGTATGCGCTGATGCGTACATGCGTATCGCTGGGTGGGACACTCGAGCTCGCCTGGCGTTCACGTAGACTTTGATCCACTCCTCAGTATGTGTTCCCTGTGGGAGTAAAATTAGTTTTCGTTCGTAAGAGGAATGAGAATAATGAGGTGGTGAGATATAAGGCGAGGCTTGTAGCACGGGGGTTTACGCAGAGACCCGGCATCGATTATGATAAAACATATTCTTCTGTTATGAGTGGAACAACGTTCTGATATTTAATATCACTGGTAGTGAAAATGAATTTGTCTATCCAACTGATGGATGTTGTGACAGCATATTTATATGGGTTACTGGATTTGGATATTTATATGAAAGTTTCCGAGGGAATGAAGCTTCCGAATCCAAAGGCTTATCGCAACATGTATTGCCTAAAGTTTGAGAAGTCACTATATGGCTTGAAGCAGTCGGGAAGAATGTGGTATAACCGACTGAGTATATTCCTTCTCCCTTCTCTAGGAGGGTTACTCAAACAACAGTGACTGCCCATGTGTGTTTATTAAGAAATCTAAGAATGGATTTTGCATTATTTCTGTGTATGTGGATGATCTGATTATCATTGGGACTATACAAGAAATACATGAGGCAAGTAATCATCTTAAGACGGAGTTTTAGATGAAAGATCTGGGTAAGACTAAATTTTGTTTGGGCTTACAACTTGGAC
Source organism: Triticum urartu (assembly GCF_003073215.2). Classification (NCBI taxonomy): domain Eukaryota; kingdom Viridiplantae; phylum Streptophyta; class Magnoliopsida; order Poales; family Poaceae; genus Triticum; species Triticum urartu. The sequence goes on from NC_053024.1 coordinate 64,477,619, forward strand.
ATCTTCCTTCGGGAATACTTGTTCATCAGTCTGCTTATATCCAAAAGATTCTTAAGAAATTTAATATGGATAAAACATATCCATCGAAAATACCAATGGTTGTTAGATATCTTGATAGAGATAAAGACCCATTTAGACCTAAGGGTGATGATGAAGAGGTATTAGGACCTGAGTTTCCTTACCTCATTACTATTGGAGCATTAATGTATCTAGCAAACTGCACCAGGCTTGATATATCATTTGCAGTAAATTTATTGGCTAGATTCAGTGCATCACCAACAAAAAGGCATTAGGTTGGTGTGAAGAACATTTTCAGATATCTTCAAGGCATCAAAGATCTTGATTTATTCTATCAGAAAAATCAAAATAAGACCATGGTGGAATATTGTGATGCTGGATACCTGTCTGATCCCCATAATGCCAGATCACAGACTGGTTTTATCTTCTTAAGTGGAGGTACAACCTTTTCTTGAAAGTTGACAAAACAAACTCTGATGGCTGCGTCCATGAATCATTCTAAAATTATTGCTTTGTTTGAAGCATTATGTGAATGTGCATGGCTTCGCAGAATGATTAACTTTATTGAAAGTTCAAGTGGGATTGGATCATTGGAATCACCCACTATTATCTATGAAGATAATGCTACATGTATTACACAGATGCAGACAGGTTATATAAAGAGCAATATTACAAAGCATATTTCTTCTAAATTATTTTATCCCCATGAGTTACAGGAAACTAGGGAGATAAATATTTTATAAACGAAGTCATGTGACAATCTTACCGATTTGTTTACAAAGTCATTACCAAGTTCTTTATTTGAGAAACACATCAATGAAATTGGTATGAAACAATTTCGGGACTTGCAAAGTTCATGGGGAATGTATCCCTGAATGATAATCTGTTTGTAATCCTCGGATCTTTGGTATTGCACTCTTTTCCTTTATAAGTTTTCCCTAAATGGTTTCTTATGGAAGGGTTTTAATGAGGCAATAGTAATGCATGCATTATGATATGTCGGTTTCTTCTAATTTTTCAACTGGGTTTTTGGAAGGAGTTTTTGATGGTACATATCTCCTCATATTTTTTCTACAGTGTTTTTGGAGGAGACTAATCATGATGATGATGATGTTCAAGATGTTGATGATGATGATCAAGATGTTGATGATGATGTTTACAAGAATAATTGAAGCAGAAATTAAGGAGAATGTTAGGATTAATTAATTAGTTTAATTAAAAGAAATCCCTACTTAGCAAAACCGATGTGCGGTTTCTCTCCCATTCTTTCGATACATCGCTTGTAAAGGTCGCGCCTATGCGACCCGTCCCTTCCAAGAATATAAATATGTACATCATCCACATCCATCATTAATGATTGATTACTGTGCGCGCACAGTTTCTTTACAATTTGGAGCGATGCCTTTCCATCCCTTTCCCGCGTGGAATGGGAGCCGCGGCAGCATCTGTGCTCTCGCCTGGCGTTGCCTGCCTCTTTTTAGTTTTTTTACCCCGGCAGAGGCGTGTTGGATCTGGCTCGTGTGCACGTGTTTTATCGCCCCTTCGGCTGATTGATCGATCGCTTTCGGCTCCGAAATGGATCGTGTGGAGGGAATATATGATCAGGTGCGTGAGTGCAGCTTGGACTGGGAGATGACAGCGGGCCTTGCTTGTTTTGGGTTGTGATTAGCCACTCGACTGATCCGCTTTGTTTGTTTTCTGCTCCTTCTTGTTGCCAGTACTATAATTACTCGTAGTTGTCCATGCGCTTCGACCGTAAGCAAAGTCAAATTTCTCAGCTCTAACCATCATTTTGTATCAGAATACTAGTGTACATTTTCTTGCTCTTTTGTGAAGGAGGAGAGAGCGACCTTCGATTTCTTTCAGTAAACAAATATAGACACGACAAAGGTGCCTTCGGGCCTCTTTTATTAGATTCCCTTTTTTCCCTCACATCATTTGGGAAACTTAGGAGCAATAACATACTCCTATCATTCTCGCTTAAATGGCATGGTCCTCACATTGCCCTCTCCTTCATCTTCATGTTCATCACTGATGATGCCTCTCGTCAGCTGGTTTCTCCCTCCTAGTCGACCTCCTCCTTTGCTCTCTCCCCTCCCAGCCTCCCATTTGCCCAACCAAGTTGCAAAGTCACGCATGTCGACTAGCCCAATATTGAGCCACCAACGCAATATTGCGAGCGCTCTCGCATATCGGCTAGCGAGAGATTGTTGCAGGGGAGGTCAGGCGGCGCTACATAGGGCTATTGTCGCTGGTACTTTGCTATCAGCTAGCGCTAGAGATGGCAGAGTGCGATGGCGGCCACGGGATGATGTGTCGACGAACACCGGATGCGACACACCGACGGACCACTTTTAATCTTTTATATCATCAATAGCAAAAGCGACAACGATTGTGCCGCAATCGTTGATGGCGGAGCTGCAATGACCGACTAAGCCCCGCGCGAGATAGTCGAAGCGGCGAGCGATGCTACAACACATTGGCCGCGCTGCTAGGCCACGCGACGCTATCGCGGTGGTGTTGCGAGATAGTGGTGTGATGAGCTGGGAGACATGCGGGGAGAGATGACAGTGAAGGGAAGGGGCACTCTCTTGTGCATCCGTGTTGGGGGTGGGGGAGGGGGGGGCGTTCCGGCGGTTGTAGATGATATAGTATATATTGGACAGTGCAGGAGATGATTGAGCTGGACTTCTGATAGGTCGACCAACGCCTACTGTCGTCCTTTTATTTAATGTGCCCATGGCTACGGAAATTTGGAGGGGCACACACATGTCTAGCCGTGCCCCGCCGCTCGATTGCCTCGTGATTGTAAAGTCATTGGATTCCGCAAGCAACAAACATCAATTTTAACTTTTAATTTCTGAAACTTAAGATTTTGTCATTCGCTTGTACCAAATTTCATCAGTTGAAACTTAACAAAGTTCTTAGAAAATGTCAAAACATATTTAAAAGTGGTCTTATTTCAAAGCGCTCTTCACAAGAAACATGGATATGCAAATGAAACATAATTTAAAATTATGGTTCAAAAGATATAAAAGGTTAAAAATCAAAAGTCCGAAGAAAGATCGATGCCTCCGCCCTTGCGTGCTACAAATCTCCTCGGTTGGGTCCTTCTCATCTACCTTATCCTAGAGTTCTTATCCTAAAAAAGAAGCATCTTTTCAGGATAACCGTGTAGTGCAATTCTTTAAGAATCATGAAAATCCTTTGAATCACACATAGGCCCTCTAACAAGGGAGCATGACACGTGCTTCAAAGATTCTCTTCCGTGCACGATTATGGGATAGTATCTCGTAGCACAAAATTCCATTCTATGTGCTGTGCACGAATAGCCTAAAACAAAAGCAGCAACTAAAGAGTTAACTTTGCCGAGCGGCCGAACTCCAAGATGTCATGTCACGCTCTCAGTATCTCGGCTCAACTTTTGGTATGAGCATCACCGGCACGGCAGTTGATTGAGTTAAGGCAGTGAGGCGTGAGCTCCTTAATCTGGGGACACCTTGATATCACCGGACAGCGACGGTGCGGAGTAGCCGTTGGGCCAATCTAGGCTGCGATCGGTCAACCTCGGACGGCTGGAGGGCGTGCCGGGGAGGGCATAGTGGAGGAGGCCATGGAGATAGAAGGCCTGGTGGACGACTGGTGGCCAACTGAAAATTCTTGGCTTTCTTTGTGTGTCGAAGGAAGAAGACGACCCTTCCCTGCGGCTTAATCAACCATATGCTTAGGATGAATATTCTAACACAGAGACCCATTCGTAGACACTTACGGCAGCGCATTGGATGGCAAAAAAAAGGTGTAAACACACCGATCCAGACGTACGAACGGCTTTGGAGAAGCCCTAGATCTCTGCATCACTGTCCTCCTCCGGACCCGAGTCCACAAATGCGGAGCAGCGCGGCGGACCAGCAGCCACTCGCCCTATAATTAACAAACCAAAATTAACCAAACATGGCCCTGGCTACTGCTAGCTTGTCCTTGGCTACTGCTTGGCAAATCTATTACTCCTATCATGGTAGCTCGAAGGAATCTAGCATGCGTCCATCCAATGGCGGAAGAGGCAAGTGGTTAGTTAATCACAACTGGAGACACCTACTGTAAACGGCGGGCCGACACGCCTCCTGTAGGCTGTGTACGCTCCTAGCGGATTCGCATTGTTTAGGGAAAACGACGTTGCTAGTAGCAGTAGGGTGGGCCGTGGGCGATGTGCGCCAGTGTTCATAGTTTAAGACCAATGGTACTACACGCAACGCCAAGCCAGCGCACGCCGCTCAGTTCCAACTCCGTGTAACGAGTTGCGTCGATCCAACGTCGCAACTCAGCGGAGTACGGAGTGGCAACCTTGTTTTGTTCCTGTTCCTCCCAATGCCGTGTCTTCAACCGGCCGGCTCCCCACCGTCGCGAGGTCACATGTACTGCTGCAAGCCTGCAATCAGTGTAGCATGTTTTTGGCGGATCCGGGTAAATACACGGTTCTCAGGCTCAGTTTCTTTTTTTGCTGATTCTCTCACAATCTTAAGAATTGACCCTTCACCCAACTTCTCTCAGAATCTTAAACCCATATTTTTTTTACAATCCTACCGGTACAAGATTGTAAAAAAAAATGAATACAAGATTCTGGAAGAAACTGGGTAAAGGGTGGATTCTCAAGATTCTGAAAGAATCGTTAAAACAACTGGGCCTCAATTTGTCCGCAAAAGAAGAAGTAATGTAGTCAAGTAATGCAGTACTGGAGTAACATATATCGGATGTGATTTTTGCGGTTTTATTTATGACATATTAAGACAAAAACAGTAAACAGCTCACCGTGTGAAAGGGTGGCAATTTCTTTGAAATTGATCTCAACTAATGCCCATGCAATCTTAGGACTCATTTGCTTTACGAAATTCTCAAAATATAGAAATAGAAAAGGTAAAGGATTTCACTATAAAATCAAACATCAGATTATTTATTTAGCATGGCAAACTAATCTAGTTGTCACGAGTATGATAATTTCCTTTAGCAAGCATGGCAATCCTTGCCATGTTCAGCTTTTTGCCAGGATTTGTCATTCTTGTTGAAGAAAACTGTCATTCTCGCGACAACAAAATTTACCATAAAAAATATTCAATTTGTCATTGTTAAAAATTTGATGTCGAATTTTTAACATTACTGAAAGTAAATGATTGGGGTGTCATATCCACTCCAATACTTAGGAATTTTCCAAGAGGTCTCACCTAATGCTAACAATTCTTAGGAATTAGATGACACCTCGCGCGTTCCTGGCGAAATTATTCCAATGAGCTTTGTTTGTATGGAACACTAGTATCTAGACTAAAAATATGTGAATTGAAACTAGCATATAGTATTATATTTGCTTATTCTATAGTTGTATGCATGGTGCATTTTTATGTGGTCTTTTCTCATGCATTCATGGTGGAATGATGTGGCATATTGCATGTTAAAATAATTAAAGATAGTGGGGATCAATTATTTAGATCATGCATCATGGCATGATGAGGAGGCATACTTGCGTGTTGAGAGAATTGAAGTTGGATGGGGTTCAAGGAAATTAAGAAAAAAATTCTAATGAAAAACATCTCAAGTCAAAATGTCAAATCGATATCTGGTATTCTTTTTTCCTCATTTCCATAAAGGTATCTCCAAAAAGTCTTGTAGTACTGTAGAGTTTCCAACATAAGCTTTAGTATTTACGAATAGACGACACACCCGCCAATACTATCATGCACGGTGGAATGATGAGGTGGCATAGTCACATGTTGAGAGAATTGGAGTTAGAGGGGGTTCATGGAATTTATAAATAAATTATTATTTTTTCTAATGAGAAATATCTCAATTCAAAATGACAAATTGATATCCGGTATTCTTTTTTTTTCTCATTTCCATAAAGGTGTCTCCAAAAAGTCTTGTAGTATTGTAGGGTTTTCAAAAAAAGTAGTATTTACGAATAGACAACGCACCCATCAATACTTGTATGCACGTATTGCCTTCTTCAATTCACATTTTCACTCATTAATCAATTATATTGATCAATGTCTACCGTTAGTACCAGTCAATTTTCCATACCACACATGAATAAGATGACATGTTCATGACATGAGTTTGTCTAAGATTTATGACGTGGATAATTTACATGACCAGTTATGATGTGGCAGACATGCATGAAATGGTGAGGTGGGCACGTGCATGTTGTAAGAATTAAAGGTCGTGCATGTGATGCATGGCTGGAAAATAGTGCAGGTGGATGCTGACAATGCACACTTGGTGAGGTGAAAGGCTACATGTTGAGAGAATTGCTTGAAGTGATGATAAATTTTTTAGGAATATATAGGATGGGGTATGGACACAATCCTTAGGAATCTAGTGCATATATTCCTAAGAAAAGAATGTTCAACATAGGAAAAAATATCCCATGACAAAAAACGTTATATGAATCCTCGGAACCGAATAAGCCCTTAGGGACAACGTTTCTCCACCCTAGATTGTTCCCTAGTAATCACCTACCCATTCCCTATCCTCATCATCCCCGCCTTGACTCCCACTCTAAGCTTCACTCTGCTGACGTGATGAACTCCATTCCACTTTTCCTCCTGCTGTCGACTCTTTCACATCCCATTGTTTCTATTCTCATTCCACCCTCTTTATTCTTCCTATTCCTGAAAAATTGCCCTAAGGCATATCATCGTCCATCGACACATCGCATGATCAATATAAAATCACCCGACAATAAACGGGGTGAATGGTATCCTAGTGGACTTCTCGGTTGCCTTGTGGGACTGAAAACATGTCGAGTTCGTCCATGTTTCGAAGGTGTTTAACATAATTTGTTGAAATCCACATAAGCCAGGTAGCTTAATAAGCGCCTCACGCAAATACAACATGCTACCAGGGTTACAACTTCAACCGCTGGTTCCCCTCGCCTCTAGGTGCCTTCCGTCGCCAGCGAGCGAGGTGGGGGAACCCCAGTTTGGGTTGTATGTAGTTTTTGGTCACCCTAACATGAGTTAGGGTTAAGTTCAAGTGTCTGGCTGGTGGCGGTGAGATGTTGTTGTGATTGGCGACGAGGAATAAATTATCCCTTTCCTATCCTCATTTAGGCAATGTTGTTTGGCATTGGCAGAGAGCATGTGGAGTTTCAGTCTGGGCCAAATATTAGGTCTCGTTATTGTCTTCGTTTTGTCTAGGTGATCAGCAGCACTATGCGGAGGGGATGATGTTGTGGCGTTTATCTTTTTCTCCGATTCCTTCTTTGCACTTGAAGCTCAGACAGATGGGACTGCATCGGGGAACTTGCGAGGTTTGTGTCCTCTTCCTTTGTCTAGCAAGAACTGGGATTATCTTCTGTCCCTTCTCGTCGTCAACCTCTTCGGGACAACGATTTATCTTGAGTATGACCATCGACGTCTTCTAGTCTACATCGATGGCTTTTTAGCCGCTGCTTCTTCAAGCTCCTGAGTTTCAACAAACTACTATGTCGAGAAGAAGGCGACAACGAGCTTTTCTAAAATGCAGTGGTGAAGCTACACAAAAAAACTTGGATGGGCCAAAGCAGGCCAAGTAGAAGGAAACTTGTTTTTGTTGGAAATATGCCCTAGAGGCAATAATAAATTGGTTATTATTATATTTCCTTGTTCATGATAATCGTTTATTATCCATGCTATAATTGTATTGATAGGAAACTCAGATACATGTGTGGATACATAGACAACACCATGTCCCTAGTGAGCCTCTAGTTGACTAGTTCGTTGATCAATAGATGGTTACGGTTTCCTAACCATGGACATTGGATGTCGTTGATAACGGGATCACATCATAAGGAGTATGATGTGATGGACAAGACCCAATCCTAAGCCTAGCACAAAGATCGTGTAGTTCGTATGCTAAAGCTTTTCTAATGTCAAGTATCATTTCCTTAGACCATGAGATTGTGCAACTCCCGGATACCGTAGGAATGCTTTGGGTGTATCAAACGTCACAACGTAACTGGGTGATTATAAAGGTGCATTACAGGTATCTCCGAAAGTGTCTGTTGGGTTGGCACGAATCGAGACTGGGATTTGTCACTCCGTGTAAGCGGAGAGGTATCTCTGGGCCCACTCGGTAGGACATCATCATATGCGCAATGTGACCAAGGAGTTGATCACGGGATGATGTGTTACGGAACGAGTAAAGAGACTTGCCGCTAACGAGATTGAACTAGGTATTGGATACCGACGATCGAATCTCGGGCAAGTAACATACCGCTAGACAAAGGGAATTGTATACGGGATTGATTAAGTCCTTGACATCGTGGTTCATCCGATGAGATCATCGTGGAACATGTGGGAGCCATCATGGGTATCCAGATCCCGCTGTTGGTTATTGACAGGAGAACGTCTCGGTCATGTCTGCATGTCTCCCGAACCCGTAGGGTCTACACACTTAAGGTTCGGTGACGCTAGGGTTATGAAGATATGTGTATGCAGTAACCCGAATATTGTTCGAAGTCCCGGATGAGATCCCAGACGTCACGAGGAGTTCCGGAATGGTCCGGAGGTAAAGATTTATATATAGGAAGTCCTGTTTCGGCCATCGGGACAAGTTTCGAGGTCATCGGTATTGTACCGGGACCACCGGAAGGGTCCCGGGGGCCCACCGGGTGGGACCACCTATCCCGGAGGGTCCCATGGGCTGAAGTGGGAAGGGATCCAGCCCAAAGTAGGCTGGGGCGCCACTTCCCTTATGGCCCATGCGCCTAGGGTGAAGGGGGAAACCCTAAGGAAGAGTCCCAAGGAGGGAAGGCACCTCCTAGGTGCCTTGGGGGGGGGGAGGACTCCTCCCCTGGCCGCCGCCCCCCTGGAGATTGGATCTCCTAGGGGCTGGCGCACCCCCCCCTTGGGATTCCTATATATAGTGGGGTAGGAGGGCCTCTCAAACACAACTTTTGCCTTTGGTGCAGCCCCTCCCTCTCTCCCCGTTACGTCTCTCTCTCGTAGTATAGGCAAAGCCCTGCTACTGTGACGCCCTGCATCCACCACCACGCCGTCGTGCTGCTGAATCTTCATCAACCTCTCCCTCTCTCCTTGCTGGATCAAGGCGTGGGAGACGTCATCGGGCTGTACGTGTGTTGAACGCGGAGGTGCCGTCCGTTCGGCACTAGGATCATCGGCGATCTGAATCATGACGAGTACGACTCCATCAACCCCGTTCACTTGAACGCTTCCGCTTAGCGATCTACAAGGGTATGTAGATGCACTCTCCTTCCCCTCGTTGCTAGTTTCTCCATAGATAGATCTTGGTGATACGTAGGAGAATTTTGAATTTATGCTACGTTCCCCAACAGTGGCATCATGAGCTAGGTCTATTGCGTAGATTCTATGCACGAGTAGAACACAAAGTAGTTGTGGGCGTTGATTTTGTTCAATATGCTTGCCGTTACTAGTCTTATCTTGATTCGGCGGCATCGTGGGATGAAGCGGCCCGGACCAACCTTACACGTACTCTTACGTGAGACCGGTTCCACCGACAAACATGCACTAGTTGCATAAGGTGGCTGGCGGGTGTCTGTCTCTCCCACTTTAGTCGGATCGGATTCGATGAAAAGGGTCCTTATGAAGGGTAAATAGCAATTGGAATATCACGTTGTGGTCTTTGCGTAGGTAAGAAACGTTCTTGCTAGAAACCCATAGCAGCCACGTAAAACATGCAAAACAACAATTAGAGGACGTCTAACTTGTTTTTGCAGGGTATGCTATGTGATGTGATATGGCCAAAAGGATGTGATGAATAATATATGTGATGTATGAGATTGATCATGTTCTTGTCAAGGGAATCACGACTTTCATGTCGATGACGAGACAACTTCAAGAAGACACGATGATGGAGATCATGATGATGGAGATCATGGTGTCATACCGGTGACAAGATGATCATGGAGCCCCAAGATGGAGATCAAAGGAGCCATATGATATTGGCCATATCATGTCACTATTATTTGATTGCATGTGATGTTTATCATGTTTATACATCTTATTTGCTTAGAAACGACGGTAGTAAATAAGATGTTCCCTTACAACAATTTCAAGAAGTGTTCTCCCCTAACTGTGCACCGTTGCTACAGTTCGTCGCTTCGAAGCACCACGTGTTAATCAGGTGTGATAGATCCTTTCGTTCACATACAACGGGTGTAAGAAGTTTTACACATGCAAAAACACTTAGGGTTAACTTGACGAGCCTAGCATGTGAAGACATGGCCTCGGAACACAGAGACCGAAAGGTCGAGCATGAGTCGTATAGAAGATACGATCAACATGAAGATGTTCACCGACGTTGACTAGTCCGTCTCACGTGTTAATCGGACACGGCCTAGTTCACTCGGATCATGTAATCACTTAGATGACTAGAGGGATGTCTATCTAAGTGGGAGTTCACAAGATGAACTTAATTATCCTGAACATAGTCAAAAGGATTTTGCAAATTATGTCATAGCTCACGCTATAGTTCTACTGTTTAGATATGTTCCTAGAGAAAAATTAGTTGAAAGTTGATAGTAGCAATTATGCGGACTAGGTCCGTAAACTGAGGATTGTCCTCATTGCTTCTTAGAAGGCTTATGTACTTAATGCACCGCTCAGTGTGCTAAACCTCGAACGTTGTCTGTGGATGTTGCGAACATCTGACATACACGTTTTTGATAACTACATGATAGTTCAGTTAAACGGTTTAGAGTTGAGGCACCAAAAACGTTTTTTGAAACGTCACGAAACATATGAGATGTTTTGAGGGCTGAAATTGGGATTTCAGGCTCGTGCCCACGTCAAGAGGTATAAGACCTCCGACGGTTCTTCTAGCCTACATACTAAGGGAGAAAAGCTCAATTGTTGAGCTTGTGCTCAGATTGTCTGAGTACAACAATCGCTTGAATCGAGTGGGAGTTGATCTTCCAGATGAAATAGTGATGGTTCTCCAAAGTCATTATCACCAAGCTGCTAAAGCTTCATGTTGAACTATAATATATCAGGGATATATATGATGATCCTTGAGATATTCGCGATGTTTGACACCGCGAAAGTAGAAATCAAGAAGGAGCATCAGTTGTTGATGGTTGGTGAAACCACTAGTTTCAAGAAGGGCAAGGGAACAAAGGGATACTTCATGAAACGGCAATTCAGCTGCTGCTCTAGTGAAGAAACCCAAAGTTGAACCCAAACCCGAGACTATGTGCTTCTGTAATAAGGGGAAAAACCACCGGAGCAGAATTACCCTAGATACTTGGTAGATTAGAAGGCTGGCAAGGTCGATAGAAGTATATTGGATATACATTGTGTTGATGTGTACTTTACTAGTACTCCTAGTAGCACCAGGGTATTAGATACCGGTTCGGTTGCTAAGTGTTAGTAACTCGAAATAAAAGCTACGAAATAAACGGAGACTAGCTAAAGGTGAGCTGACGATATGTGTTGGAAGTGTTTCCAATGTTGATATGATCAAGCATCGCACGCTCCCTCTACCATCGAGATTGGTGTTTGCGTTGAGCATAGACATGATTGGATTATGTCTATCGCAATACGGTTATTCATTTAAGGAGAATAATGGTTACTCTGTTTATTTGAATAATACCTTCAATGGTCTTGCACCTAAAATGAATGGTTTATTGAATCTCGATCGTAGTAATACACATGTTCATGCCAAAAGATATAAGATAGTAATGATAGTACCACCTACTTGTGGCACTGCCACATAAGTCATATCGGTATAAAACGCATGAAGAAGCTCCATGTTGATGGATCTTTGGACTCACTCATTTTTGAAAAGTTTGAGACATGCGAACCATGTTTGTTGGTAGATATGCATGAAGAAACTCTATATAGATGGATCGTTTGGACTCACTTGATTTTGAATCACTTGAGACATGCAAATCATACCACATGGGCAAGATGACTGAAAGCCTCGTTTTCAGTAAAATGGAAATAGAAAGCAACTTGTTGGAAGTAATACATTTTGATGTGTGCAGTCCGATGAGTGCTGAGGCATGTAGTGGATATCGTTATGTTCTTTCTTCACAGATGATTTGAGTAGATGTTGAGTACATTTACTTGATGAATCACGAGTCTGAATTATTGAAAGGTTCAAATAATTTCAGTGTGAAGTTGAAAGATCGTCATGACAAGAGGATAAAAGATCTATGATATGACCATAGAGATGAATATCTAAATTACGAGTTTGGCACAAAATTAAGACATTGTGGAAATCATTTCACAACTAATACAGCCTGGAACACCATAGTGTGATGGTGTGTCCGAACATCATAACTGCACCCTATTGGATATGATGCATTCCATGATGTCTCTTATCGAATTACCACAATAGTTTATGGGTTAAGCATTAGAGACAACCACATTCACTTTAAATAGGGCACCACGTAATTCCGATGAGATGACACCGTGTGAACTATGGTTTAGAGAAACATAAGCTGTCATTTCTTAAAAGTTTGGGGCTGCGACGCTTATGTGGAAAAGTTTCAGGCCGATAAGCACGAACCCAAAGCGGATAAATGCATCTTCATAGGACAACCCAAAAACAGTTGGGTATACCTCCTGTCTCAGATCCGAAAGCAATAAAGGATTGTTTCTAGAATCGGGTCCTTTCTCGAGGAAAAGTTTCTCTCGAAAGAATTGAGTGGGAGGATGGTGGAGACTTGATGAGGTTATTGAACCATCACTTCAACTAGTGTATAGCAGGGCACAAAGAGTTGTTCCTGTGGCACCTACACCAATTGAAGTGGAAGCTTATGATATTGATCATGAGACTTCGGATCAAGTCACTCCCAAACCTCGTGGGATGACAAGGATGCGTACTATTTCAGAGTGGTACGTAATCCTGTCTTGGAAGTCATGTTGCTAGACAACAATGAACCTATGAGCTATGGAGAAGCGGTGGTGGGCCCGGATTCCGATAAATGGCTCGAGGCCATATAATCCGAGAGAGGATCCATATATGAAAACAAAGTGTAGACTTTGGCAGAACGGCTCGATGGTCGTAAGGCTGTTGAGTACAGATGGATTTTAAAAGGAAGACGGACAATGATGGTAAATGTCACCATTAAGAAAGCTCGACTTGTTGTTAAGATGTTTTCCGACAAGTTCAAGGAGTTGACTACGATGAGACTTTCTCACTCGTAGCGATGCTAAGAGTCTGTTGGAATTATATTAGCGATTACTGCATTATTTATGAAATCTTGCAGATAGGATGTCAAAACATTGTTTCCTTGACGATTTTCTTGAGGAAAGGTTGTATGTGATACAACCGGAAGGTTTTGTCAATCCTGAAATATGCTAATAAGTATGCAAAGCTCCAGCAATCCTTCTGAGGACTGGAGTAAGCATCTCGGAATTGGAATGTATGCTTTGATGAGATGATCAAAGATTTTGGGTGTATACAAAGTTTATGAGAAACTGGTATTTCCAAAGAAGTGAGTGGGAGCACTATAGAATTTCTGATGAATATATGTTGTTGATCGGAAATGACGTAGAATTTCTGGAAAGCATATAGGGATATTTGGAAAGTGTTTTTCAATGGAAAACCTGGAATAAGCTACTTGAACATTGAGCATCAAGATCTATAAGGATAGATCAAAACGCTTAATAGTACTTTCAAAATGAGCACATACCATGACATGATCTTGAAGGTGTTCAAGATGGATCAGTCAAAGAAGGAGTTCTTGCCTGATTTGTGAGGTATGAAGTTAAGACTTAAAGCTCGACCACGGCAGAATAGAGAGAAAGGACGAAGGTCGTCCCCTATGCTTAAGACATAGGCTCTACAGTATGCTATGCTGTGTACCGCACCTGAAGTGTGCCTTGCCATGAGTCAGTCAAGGGGTACAAGAGTGATCCAAGAACGGATCACGGGACAGCGGTCAAAGTTATCCTTGGTAATTAGTGTACTAAGGAAGTTTCTCGGTTATGGAGGTGGTAAAAAGAGTTCGTCGTAAAGGGTTACGTCGATGCAAGCTTAACACCTATCCGGATAGCTCTGAGTAGAGATACCGGATGCATATAATGGAGCAATAATTTAGAATAGCTCCAAGTAGAACAGTTATTTGGAATAGCTCCAAATAGAGCGTGGTAGCTACATCTAGGAGATGACATAGAGATTTGTAAAGCACACACGGATCTGAAAGGTTCGGACCCGTTGACTAAAACCTCTCTCACAAGCAACATGATCAAACCTAAAACTCATTGAGTGTTAATCACATAGTGATGTGAACTAGACTACTGACTCTAGTAAACTCTTGGGTGTTAGTCACATGGCGATGTGACCTGTGAGTGTTAATCACATGGCGATGAGAACTAGATTATTGACTCTAGTGCAAGTGGGAGACTGTTGGAAATATGCCCTAGAGGCAATAATAAATTGGTTATTATTATATTTCCTTGTTCATGATAATCGTTTATTATCCATGCTATAATTGTATTGATAGGAAACTCAGATACATGTGTGGATACATAGACAACACCATGTCCCTAGTGAGCCTCTAGTTGACTAGCTCGTTGATCAATAGATGGTTACGGTTTCCTAACCATGGACATTGGATGTCGTTGATAACGGGATCACATCATAAGGAGTATGATGTGATGGACAAGACCCAATCCTAAGCCTAGCACAAAGATCGTGTAGTTCGTATGCTAAAGCTTTTCTAATGTCAAGTATCATTTCCTTAGACCATGAGATTGTGCAACTCCCGGATACCGTAGGAATGCTTTGGGTGTATCAAACGTCACAACGTAACTGGGTGATTATAAAGGTGCATTACAGGTATCTCCGAAAGTGTCTGTTGGGTTGGCACGAATCGAGACTGGGATTTGTCACTCCGTGTAACGGAGAGGTATCTCTGGGCCCACTCGGTAGGACATCATCATAATGTGCACAATGTGACAAGGAGTTGATCACGGGATCGATGTGTTACGGAACGAGTAAAGAGACTTGCCGGTAACGAGATTGAACAAGGTATGGATACCGACGATCGAATCTCGGGCAAGTAACGTACCGATAGACAAAGGGAATTGTATACGGGATTGATTAAGTCCTGACATCGTGGTTCATCCGATGAGATCATCGTGGAACATGTGGGAGCCATCATGGGTATCCAGATCCCGCTGTTGGTTATTGACAGGAGAACGTCTCGGTCATGTCTGCATGTCTCCCGAACCCGTAGGGTCTACACACTTAAGGTTCGGTGACGCTAGGGTTATGAAGATATGTGTATGCAGTAACCCGAATATTGTTCGGAGTCCCGGATGAGATCCCGGACGTCACGAGGAGTTCCGGAATGGTCCGGAGGTAAAGATTTATATATAGGAAGTCCTGTTTCGGCCATCGGGACAAGTTTCGGGGTCATCGGTATTGTACCGGGACCACCGGAAGGGTCCCGGGGGCCCACCGGGTGGGGCCACCTATCCCGGAGGGTCCCATGGGCTGAAGTGGGAAGATCCAGCCCAAAGTGGGCTGGGGCGCCACTTCCCTTATTGGCCCATGCGCCTAGGGTGAAGGGGGAAACCCTAAGGAAGAGTCCCAAGGAGGGAAGGCACCTCCTAGGTGCCTTGGGGGGGGGGAGGACTCCTCCCCTGGCCGCCGCCCCCCTGGAGATTGGATCTCCTAGGGGCTGGCGCACCCCCCCCCTTGGGATTCCTATATATAGTGGGGTAGGAGGGCCTCTCAAACACACCTTTTGCCTTTGGTGCAGCCCCTCCCTCTCTCCCCGTTACGTCTCTCTCTCGTAGTATAGGCGAAGCCCTGCTACTGTGACGCCCTGCATCCACCACCACGCCGTCGTGCTGCTGAATCTTCATCAACCTCTCCCTCTCTCCTTGCTGGATCAAGGCGTGGGAGACGTCATCGGGCTGTACGTGTGTTGAACGCGGAGGTGCCGTCCGTTCGGCACTAGGATCATCGGCGATCTGAATCATGACGAGTACGACTCCATCAACCCCGTTCACTTGAACGCTTCCGCTTAGCGATCTACAAGGGTATGTAGATGCACTCTCCTTCCCCTCGTTGCTAGTTTCTCCATAGATAGATCTTGGTGATACGTAGGAGAATTTTGAATTTATGCTACGTTCCCCAACAGTTTTCCCTCTCTCAAAAGCCCAGTTTTATCTATCTCTACTTCTATAAAAGACTTAGTTGGTGATGTGGTGTGTTTGCCATCCGTCATTTCTGACCATTAAATCTGCATCTAACGATTGTGACGTAAGTTGTGGCCTTTTGCAACAATAGCCCACTTTTTGCTCCAATTTGCAGAAAACTCATTAGTATCTTGAAACCAACCACATCCCCCCTCACCTCATCAAAACAATTCGAGGAATATATTTTGAGTGAAACATAATATATATTTTAGTGATATATGTATATCAAAACTAAAGTGTCTTCTTTCAAATTTCTGAACAAGTATTATTCTACTTTGGATCCGTTGCAATCGCACGGACACATTGCTAGTACTCTTCAATGTTTAGGCCATCAGATGGGTCGGTCGTATGCCTCTCGGCCTTGTTATAGCTCCGCCAATGCTATAATGCAGAAGGAAGACGGTGATATTTTCTACAAGGACTTTCGTTTAAGTTTTTACTCTCTTCTTCCGGAATTACTTGTCGGAGAAATGGATCATGTAGAAATATTTTAGTTCAAAATAGATTCATTTATATTCATGTCTGCGACAAGTTATTTCGGATGGGGGAGTATTTTTTTTAAGGACGTTCTTGTGAGGGCTGGTTTTATTGTATGCCCTCCGGCCTTTTTGAAGAAAAAAATATATTTTGTGAAAGAAAACACCGCAGCGAAATACGGGTGGCTCCTGGCCGTACCCGACGGCGACAAATACGCCGGTCAACGACCTGATCAATTTGGGTCAGGCCAATTTGCAAGATCGCCATGAATCCCACCCCGGTTTAATTTATTCGATTTAATCTAGCACAAAAATGGCTTGGCTCTTCGCTTTGATATTAAACCTCCCTCTGGCCAGCTGCGCGGTCGCTCCCCCCTCCCTCCCTCCCTCGCTCGCTTCGACTTCCTCGCGCCTTCGCTCCCACCAACTGGCCGCTCTCCCGACTCCCGAGCCGGACGCGGCCGCCGCCGCAGCAGCGCCAATGGAGGCCCCGAGCAGCCACGTCACCGCCTCCTTCTCCGACTGCGACGACAGCGTCTCCATGGGGGACGCGGCGCCGGACGCGGACGTGGAGGCGCTCCGCCGCCTCTCCGACAACCTCGCCGCCGCCTTCCGCTCGCCGGACGACTTCGCCTTCCTCGCCGACGCGCTCGTCGCCGTGCCGGGAGCGCCCGACCTGCGCGTGCACCGCTGCGTGCTGTCCGCGCGGAGCCCCTTCCTGCGCGCCCTCTTCAAGCGCCGCGCCGCCGCCGCCGGTTCGTCCGGCGGCGCGGAGGGCAACCGGTTGGAGCTCCGGGAGCTTCTCGGCGACGAGGTCGAGGTCGGGTACGAGGCGCTGGAGCTGGTGCTCGACTACCTATACAGCGGCCGCGTCCGCGACCTCCCCAAGTCGGCGTGCGCCTGCGTCGACGTCGACGGGTGCGCGCACGTCGGCTGCCACCCCGCCGTCTCCTTCATGGCGCAGGTCCTCTTCGCCGCATCCACCTTCCAGGTCGGCGAGCTCGCCAGCCTCTTCCAGGTCCGCCTCTCCCCCTCCCCTTCTCCTCCATGATGCTTTCTTGGTTTCAGA
The DNA here is from genome assembly GCF_003073215.2 of Triticum urartu. Taxonomy (NCBI): domain Eukaryota; kingdom Viridiplantae; phylum Streptophyta; class Magnoliopsida; order Poales; family Poaceae; genus Triticum; species Triticum urartu. The sequence continues at coordinate 64,495,348 of NC_053024.1, forward strand.
CATTTATTGTGCTTGCTGGGAATGCATATCTGCGCGCACGTTTGCTCAGAAAGCAAGTTTTAATGCCGTCTTTTCTTTCTGCAAGCGAGGACGTCTGCTGTATGCGGCAAAATGGGCTTAGATCCCCTTACTGTTTCTGCTAAATTTAATCAATTTCAGTACTTCTGAAAATAGCGTTAGGTTCCTACTAGTACGCTTTGTCGGTAGCAATGAGGAGCTTGTGCTTATCATGTGGCGATCTTGAAATCGGTGAAGTTGTCAATGGATATTATACAGTTGGGAGCTTGAGGCGCTGTGTCATTTTGATGCCACCTCAAGGATTCTTGTTCTGATGTTTCTCTTTTGGGGAAAATGGTAATTCTTCATTGCTCAAAGAATCCGTGGTGTCGATATGGTACCTGCGGCTACTTTTATTTTTCATCAACGAAATGCAGTTCTTATGAAACTGTACAAATCTGGGTTGCATTAATGCAGACGTTTGGTACATATACAATACAAAGGAAAACATGTACAGCACCTTTCCCCCGGACACAATAGGAAAGCATGTGCACCACCTTTCCCCAGACAATTCACAAATCACAACACCAGGAGTCTGCCACAATATTATATCGTCTGGCTTTTCCACCTAATAAAGTTCCGGGTGTCTGTTCACAAACATATTTGCTCAAAAACTCCTTAATTTGCATTAGATCATCTATTAATGTTATTCTGAGCGGGAGTATTTTGATAGGAACGCCCTTTTTATGTAACCAGTCATCAACCGATGGATCTTCACATGATATAAATTTTTAGATGGAATTTCATTGTAAAACATTTATAACCAATTTGTATTCTAATCTACTCACGAGTATTTGAACCACATAGAATTACTTCTCATTAGTTACTTAAAAATATGCATCATCGACGCAGAGGCTGGGGGTAATGAAAGCTTCCATTTTCTATTTTTTGGAATACTTGTTGACAGGGGTGTATCAAACTGGATTAATCAATTTATGTGTATGTATTCTTAAAATAGTATCAGATTAGACCGTCTATGCGTCTATATTCTTATCCAACTGTGTGGCAGTGTTGAGACTTCAGACTTTTATGTATTTTTAGCTGATGATATGCTTTTCCTTCTAAGCTGTCATATTGGGATTTATGTTTTTATAATTCTGACTTCGCTGCAGATGAGCTGCGTGTATATCATTTGATGAAAACGCCTGTCGGCATGCTACTTGTAACAGTTTTCTATCGTTGTATTGTTTCATGTTTTTGAGAAGCCAGTACTAACCCATGGTATGTCCTTCTTTTCCATGCAGCGGCATCTCCTTGATTTCCTTGATAATGTTGAAGTGGATAACCTTCCGTTGATCTTATCTGTTGCAAACTTATGCAACAAATCTTGCGTGAAACTGTTTGAGAGATGCCTGGAGATAGTAGTCCGGTCAAATCTTGACATGATTACTCTTGAGAAAGCATTGCCTGAAGATGTTATCAAGCAAATTATTGATTCACGGATAACTCTTGGATTAGCTTCACCCGAAGACAATGGCTTTCCTAACAAACACGTAAGAAGGATACTCAAGGCACTTGATTCTGATGATGTGGAGCTTGTCAGGATGCTGCTCACAGAAGGGCAGACTAACCTTGACGATGCATTTGCATTGCACTATGCTGTAGAACACTGTGACTCAAAAATTACAACAGAACTTCTGGACATCGCACTTGCGGATGTTAATCTCAGAAACCCAAGAGGTTATACTGTTCTTCACATCGCTGGTAGGCGGAGAGATCCTAAAATTGTTGTCTCCCTTTTAACCAAAGGTGCTCGGCCTTCTGATATTACATTTGATGGAAGAAAAGCAGTTCAAATCGCAAAGAGACTCACAAAACATGGGGATTATTTTGGGAATACTGAAGAAGGGAAGCCGTCTCCCAATGATAAATTATGCATTGAGATACTGGAGCAAGCTGAAAGAAGGGATCCACAACTTGGAGAAGCATCGGTTTCTCTTGCATTGGCTGGTGACTGTCTTCGTGGGAAGTTACTGTACCTTGAAAACCGAGGTAATATTCATCTACATATGGTGTAGTGTTCAAAATTAGTTGTTTGGTAGGGTTTACAGTTGGTGGTGTTTTGCATGTGAAGTGAAGCTCTTCATGGGCAATTAGCAATGTGTTAACCTTGTTCTTATTCTCTTGGAAGTTGTGTTTTCACACAATTATTTTCATGCTTTGTAGTTGCTTTGGCAAGGATAATGTTTCCAATTGAGGCAAGAGTAGCAATGGACATTGCTCAAGTGGATGGTACTTTGGAATTTACCCTTGGTTCTAGTACAAATCCACCTCTGGAGATAACAACCGTTGATCTAAATGATACTTCTTTCAAAATGAAGGAGGAACACTTAGCTCGGATGAGAGCCCTCTCCAAAACAGGTGAGGCACAGCTTGCGCTTTTGTTTTTTGGTTGTTCTGTTTTTAACTTTCTAGATTTTGTTCCTGCCTTTTCATTTTTGTGTTAGTTTGCTTGTACGACCCGTTCCTTGTTAGCGATTTCTTCTGGTACAAATGACGCAGACTTGGGGGTGTGTTCAAGAAAATAAAATCTGAATAAGGTTATTGGTGTAGATAAGGTTGAAATCCCAGATTTTATCCCCTCCTGTTAATATAAGAACTGAAGAGTGAACCCAAATATGTACACTTGACTAATCATATAATCGGTGGTTGAATTGCTAATGATTACTCTCGCATGTGTGCGCGCACGCATTCAGCTATAAGATGATATCTTACCAAGTTTATGTATCTGGACTAACTGCAATCTGAATGTTTATACCAGTCGAACTCGGCAAACGTTTTTTCCCCCGCTGTTCAAATGTGTTGGACAAGATCATGGATGATGAACCTGAGCTGGCTTCGCTCGGAAGAGATGCATCCTCAGAGAGGAGGAGGAGGTTTCATGACCTGCAAGATGCGCTCCTGAAGGCGTTCAGCGAGGACAAGGAGGAGTTTAACAAAACGACAACCCTTTCATCTTCCTCATCGTCGACGTCCACTGTAGCAAGGAACTTGACAGGCCGGCCTAGGAGATGATGAGCACGCTGGCCCATTCTTGCCATATTGGTAGCTGATTTGGCCCTGTAAATCGTCTAGTTATGCTCATTTTTGCTTGTACAGTAACAGTTGTCCATACAGTATTCTGTTGATGGAACAAATGGACTCCATGTCGTAGCAGCTCTTGGCCTCTGACTTCGATGATTTGGCTGAAACAGTAGATAGTTTCTGCTTTGCACTTTGCTTTATTATTCTGCATGAATTCTAGTACTGCACTGTACGTTATCTCTGAAGCATCTACGGCTCAAAAGGGGTACTCTGTTTTTACCCTGTTATATGCTCGCGTCTGGCACAGCAGAACAGTCCCCATTTTATTGCACCTCCTGTCCTATACTAGTAGTTGCCGAAGTAAAAAAATAAATCTTGTTGGACTGAATTACTGAAGTACAAAACCATGTGCGCATAAGGGCATCTCCAACGCTGAGGCTCAAACGCCTGCATACGTCCAGACTAGACCGCACGGTCTGAACGTGTTGTGTCATCCAATGTGGGCCAGTATCGTGTACCGGTCCGCCGAGCGGTTCAGACACACTTTTTCTCGCAAAATGGAGACAAAATTGAGAAGGCTTTGTCGGAGTTCGGACAGCAACCATGTAGGACTTCGACATCCCCACCCCACTAAATCCACCTACCCGGTCCCATTTTCTTCAATCCGCCTTCTCCCTCTTGCTTTACATCCGCATCCTTCTCCTCCGACGCCACCACTGTACCTCTCCGGTCGGCACACAGGCATTGCCGGACCTCCGCAACTAGCACCGACACGCCCACTCGTCTTTTACAACGGTGTCATCCACCCAGGACACGTCTGTAGGCAGGTACACTCCGCCCCCCTATTGACGTTGTCCATGGCGGTCACCACGCTCGATACGTGTTCGGTCAAATGTCATTGAGCTTACTTTCGAACGCCATGTCGTTCTTTTAGAGTATGAAGGATGGCGGGGTACTCAACCATGGAGGATGAGTTCTTGTGTGATGCGTGGTTGCCCGTATCCGCGGGTTTCATAGGCAGGAGCAGGGGGAACCTTCTGGCAGCAAGTGCATGAATCGTTCCACGCACGAAAGCACATTGCGCCCTACGACATGCACATCATCCATGATCACAATGTGAGATCGTTATCATATCGATATTCGATGGTAGGCCATCTAGACCTCCTTCACCAAGTTATGTGGCACAATTGATATGCCGGAGGCAAGGTGACCATTGCGCACGACAGAGGAGGAGATCGTAAGTTGTGCTTCTTCTTGCTCAACTTATTGAGTGATTCACGCATTGTGTAGCTCGCATACGCTCCCGTGACGCACCACAGGATAGAAAGACGACCATTTATGCACATGCACTGTTGGATGAAGCTGAAGGGGCGGTATGTCTGGGACGACAGGATCTATTAATCTCGTTGAAGTTGAGCTATTGTTGTACTAGACTTATTTGCATGCTATATATGGATGATTTGTACTATTTTCTATCCAAACTTTGATGAAATCCGTCGCGTTTGCACGAATTTTGTCTGGTTAGTAGAAACCCGACTTGAAATTGAAGGAAATATGCCCTAGAGGTAATAATAAAGTTATTATTTATTTCCTCATATCATGATAAATGTTTATTATTCATGCTAGAATTATATTAACCGGAAACTTAGTACATGTGTGAATACATAGACAAACAGAGTGTCACTAGTATGCCTCTACTTGACTAGCTCGTTAATCAAAGATGGTTATGTTTCCTAACCATAGACATAAGTTGTCATTTGATTAATGAGATGACATCATTAGGAGAATGATGTGATTGACTTGACCCATTCGGTTAGCTCAGCACTTGATCATGTAGTTTTCTGCTATTGCTTTCTTCATGACTTATACATGTTCCTATGACTATGAGATTATGCAACTCCCGATTACCGAATGAACACTTTGTGTGCTACCAAACGTCACAACGTAACTGGGTGATTATAAAGGTGCTCTATAGGTGTCTCTGATGGTACTTGTTGAGTTGCCATAAATCAAGATTCGGATTTGTCACTCCGATTGTCGGAGAGGTATCTCTGGGCCCACTCGGTAATGCACATCACTATAAGCCTTGCAAGCATTGTAACTAATGAGTTAGTTGCGGGATGATGTATTACGGAACGAGTAAAGAGACTTGCCGGTAACAAGATTGAACTAGGTATGAGATACTGACGATCGAATCTCGGGAAAGTAACATACCGATGAAAAAGGGAACAACGTATGTTGTTATGCGGTTTGACCGATAAAGATCTTCGTAGAATATGTGAGAGCCAATATGAACATCCAGGTTCCGCTGTTGGTTATTGACCGGAGACATGTCTCGGTCATGTCTACATAGTTCTCGAACCCGTAGGGTCTGCATGCTTAAAGTTTGATGACGATCGGTATTATGAGTTTTTGTGTTTTGATCTACCGAAGGTAGTTCGGAGTCCCGGATATGATCACGGATATGACGAGGAGTCTCGAAATGGTCGAGACGTAAAGATTGATATATTGGACGACTATATTCGGACACCGGGAAGTGTTCCGAATGGTTTCGGAGAAAACCGGAGTGCCGGGGGGTTACCGGCCCCCCCCCCCCCGGAGAAATAGTGGGCCTTATGGGCCTTAGTGGAGAGAGAGAGAGGGATGGCCTAGGGAAGGCCGCGCTTCCCTCCCCCTCTGGTCCGAATTGGGCTAAGAGAGGGGGGCGGCGCCCCCCTTTCCTTCTCCATCTCCCCCTTCCTTTCCCCTTCCTAGTAGGAGTAGGAAAGAGGGGAATCCTACTCCTACTAGGAGGAGGATTCCTCCTCCTGGCGCGCCTACAGGGGCCGGCCGGCCTCCCCCCTTGCTCCTTTATATTGATCTATTGATCTATTCCAGCCGTGTGTGGTGCCCCCCTCCACCATAATCCACCTCGATTATATCGTAGCGGTGCTTAGGTGAAGCCCTGCGTCGGTAGCATTATCATCACCGTCATCACGCCGTCGTGCTGACAAAACTCTCCCGTGAAGCTCTGCTAGATCAGAGTTCGTGGGACGTCATCGAGCTGAATGTGTGCTGAACTCAGAGGTGCCGTGCGTTCGGTACTTGGATCGGTCGGATCATGAAGACGTACGACTACATCAACCGCGTTGTGCTAACGCTTCCGCTTTCGGCCTACGAGGGTACGTAGACACACTCTCCCCTCTCGTTGCTATGCATCACCATGATCATGTATGTGTGCGTAGGATTTTTTTTGAAATTACTACGTTCCCCAACAGAAATGTATGAGGGCATCGTTGGATGGTCGGCTCCCGCATCCATGTCCGTGGATTGGCCCTCCTGTCCATGAAAATATGTCGGAGCAAATTTACGGGTCAACATTAAAGATGCCCTAATGCTGCATAAGGCATCTCCAATGATGGCCCCTAAAAAGGACACTCCATTTGTTCATGGATTGGTCTGAACTAGTTCACGAACAAGGATGTACAAGCCGACCATCCAACCGCATCTCCTAAACGATGCGATCGATCACAACCAAAAAGTGGTGGTTGTTCATGGTTTTTACATGTGCCTGATCACAAAAATACCGGTCCATATAAAAATAAAAAGGGTATTTTTGCCTCGCCAGACCAGATATCCGAGCCTCCACGCTCACCCTGCTGCTGGGTCCTCCTCAACATCCGCCTCCAGCTCGGCCGACATGCGCTTCAACATCCTAACACAGATGCCTTGCACAGTCATCCTAGTATCGTCATCCAACTCGTCCATCTTCATGGTCAACATCTTTGTATCCTTCAAAGTGGCCGTCAGCTCAACCCTTCTCTCTTCGAGTTTAATTTTCTTCTTGGTCGCCGCCATCAAGAGGTTAAACCGCTCAACCTTCTTTTTCTCCTTTACGTTGGAGCGTTGGACACATGCCTCCTCCTTATTCGCCAAGATGCCCTCGAACCTCTCCACCATCTTGATGTTGGATGCGGTTGCATCACCACACCCGTCCCACGCCATGACTGCCGCCCTTCTTTTTGCCGGACGACGCATCATTTGCCCTCACTTTGAGATGGCGGACTTGTCGTGTCGTCGTGTTGATCCTCCATGCCCCCGCCTTGGCTGGATCCTCCACCTCCACCGGCTCCAGCAGCTCTACGATTAGATCCATGAGGTGGCGAAAGTGAAAATGTCCGAAATTGGGGTGGAGAGTGGCATTGATCAGAGCGGAGCGGGTGTGGAAAACGTCGTCTTTGGCGCGAAAACAATGCGGATGTGGCCAAATGCGCGGGCTCCGCCTCATTTTTGGGTGGGCCGGGGTGTCAGAGTTCTACGTTGCGGATGTCCGGACTCCTGCAAAGCCCCCTCGTTTGCTTATGTTTTGTGGAACTTCGGACATCCGGGCCCATTTGCGGACCAATGGGTACCGCATAGGATGGCATAATGCATCTGGACAGCTCGGTTTGGATGGTTGCGGACGGTCTGAGCGTCCGTGCTAGAGATGCCCTAACGCACAAAATCACTATTTAAGAGGTATCCTTAGGCCATCTTCAATGCAGACCCATAAAACAGACACATTATCCGTCCTTGGACATGGATACGAAATACGGTCATCCAATCATGCAGCGAACGGAATTTAAACAAACCGGATGATTTTCATTTCAACAGGATCACATTCAATGACGTTTTTGACATATTTTACTAAACAAAGGCGTCCAGAAATTAACCTCATATAAATCTTCTCCCGCGTCCGTGCTCCATGTCCTTGTTCCTCATGTCCAGTATCTTCGCCGGTCATGAACTCCAGGAAATGAAGTTGCGGGTCGCCGGCGAGGAAAAGTAAGACATGGGAAACAGACGCCTTCGTCTCCCATGTCCTCCTCGTCGGAGTCGGCGGCCTGGAAGTCGCCCGCCGAGTGAGGTCTAATTGCTGGTCGAGGTGAGTGCCATGGGCAACTACCCAGTGTGTTGCCTTTTTTCTTCTCTTGGTAACTGTGCTTTTACACATTTATTTTCATGCTGTATAGTTGCTTCCGCGAGGATATTGTTTCCAATTGAGGCAAGAATAGCAATGAACATTGCTCAAGTGGATGGTGCTTTGGAATTTACCCTTGGTTCTAGTACAAATCCACCTCCGGCAATAACAACCGTTGATCTAAATTATACTCCTTTCAAACTGAAGGATGTACACCTAGCCAGGATGAGAGCCCTCTCCCAAAACATCTGAGGCATAGCTTGCCTTTGTGTAACCACGACGCTTCTATAGTAGTTATATTTTCAATCTAATGCAATATTCACTTCTTTATCTTGTCTGCTGTAACATTCTCAATATGAAAGCCGGTGTAGTTGAAGTTGAAATCTCAAATTTTATAACGCCTCTCTTTTTAATAGGTGTACTGTCAAGTGCCTTGAAAGGTTTAAATAATCTTGCACATCAAAGGGGTGAGTATTTCTTGGCTCAACATCAACTCGTGAATGATTGAAAGAGTGAAAATTTGGCTCTCTTTTTTTGATAATTAATTTGTCACTTTTTTCCCTCTAATATGATCAAAAGGACTGAAGACTAGTTGTTTAGACCAAATACACGTGTTTACTTTTTTGGGATTCAACTATAAAATGATATTTGTACCAAGTTTTATGGATCTGCACTAATTGCATGTTAAATGCCTGCAGCAGTTGAACTCCGTGAACGTTTCTTCCCGCGCTGTTCAAATGTATTGGACAAGTTCATGGATGATGAAACCGAGCTGGCTACCATCGGAAGAGATACATCCACCGAGAAGAGGAGGTTTCATGAGAAGAAGAGGAGGTTTCGTGACCTGCTAGATACGCTTCTGAAGGCGTTCAGCGAGGACATGGAGGAGCTTGCCAGGTCGTGAACCCTTTCATCTTCTATTCTTCTTCATCGTCGACATTCATCGGAGCAAGGAGTTTCAAGTTTGACAGTCGGCCTAGGACTAGGAGATTAGCATCTTGGGCGTCAGCCCCACTCTTCCCATATTCGTAGCTAATTTTCCTTCTGAAGCTGCCGGTCTAGCATCATCATCAGATATGATAAAGCTGTTGGCCTGGTTCTGTAGATAAAGAAGAACCGCAAACCGTAGAACAATCGTTCTACGGTATTTTCTATTAGGAAATAAACAATGTATACAGATATGTACAAAAGGATGAAAAACCAAACAAAAGAAAATAAACAAAGGGAGCAGAGCTCCAGTCATCCAGTGCCTGTTCTAGGGATCATGAGAGAGGAAATTTCAGAGAGCTTTGTTAGTAGCTGCAGACATCATAGATGAGCAGTTATCCAAGCTTGAAGCCTGTCCAAATGTTTGGCCCTTATTCTGTGCTATAGAAGGTTTAGATCCTCTTTACGTCTGAACTTCGAACAGTTGACACTTGGCACTTCCTGTCTGAACACTTTCCCATTTCTTCGAGTCCATATGTTCCAGCAGCCCTGAATAATAACGCCCATAGCAATTGGAGCTGGCAAGAGAGAATGTGCCAAAGAAATATCATCGTAGCAAGAGATGCCTGGTTTTCTTAGTGGGAATGATGCCGCTCCAGCACTCTTGTGTGAAAGTGCAATCCCAGAAGAGATCTTAATGTTTCTTCAGCATGCTCATTACAGAATACAGTCATAGCAGTCTAGATGCATGTTTTTTCTTTCGAGTAATTCCTGGTATTGACCCTGTCATGAGCAGTAGCCAAAAAGAAGATTTTATGCCTCAGTCTATTAGAGGTCATCCACACACTTTTGAACAAATGATTGTCCTCCTATCTGTAACAAATGGAGTGGTACATTTTAATGGAAGAGTACCTGTTGGATTGTCCTGTTCCTGCCATGTATCCGTTCTCTGGGGAGACCAGTGAGCAGTTACTACGTTTTGTAACTCTTGCCTGGTTCTGTAAATCACATAGTTTATGCTCGTTTTGCCTGTACAGTTACAGTAGTCCATACAGCTCTCACTCTAGGTGTGCAGCATGTATCGCCCCTAATCTCAAATTTTTAAATGACGGTCTACTGTGTTTTGCTGATCAAATGAACTCTATGCAGTAGTTTTTTCTTTTCTTTTTGAGGCCACATCTCCTGGCTTCTGACTTTGATGATTGGTGAGAAAGAGACTAGATAGATTCTGCTCTTCTCTGCCACTGTAGTTAATCTCTGAAGCATCACCAGAGAGATGAGTATACGAGAGATGGCATGCACCGAAAAGAATACTCTGTTTTTACCCGGTTACTCTGCTTAATCTCTAAAGCCTAGCAGAGAGATGCGCGCACCCAAAATACAGGAGCCGGATCCTCTAACTTAGAAGAAGGAAAGTCACGGTGCTACAGTGCTCGTCTAGTGTAAAATGAAGAAGGAATGTTACGGACTATTAGCAGGTTATTTACTTTTGTAATTAATGTAGATATAAAAAATCAAAAATACTTTTATCTCATCATCAACTTGTTTGTATGTAACTACTTTGAATGTGCATAATAGATTTGTAATCTAAATATTAATTTAAGTTATTTTTAGTCTTAATTGTATGAATTAACAGAAGGAAAGTTAGGGTACTGTAGTTTCTCTAACATCCCTTGCGTATGGTATGTTAGAGGATCCAGTTCCTAAAATACAGTCGTCCATTTTTACTGTCCCTCTGTTCTGTTGGTAAAAAAACGTCCAGTTGGACTGAACCAGCAAGAGGACGAAGCAGAGCAAACTCAGACACCACCAAAAACCACCATGTGGCGTTAATGCGAGGCGAAGTCCCCGCTGCGACGCAGCAGCAGGGAGCGCTGCAGCCTAGGCAGGCCGAGGAGGAGAAAAGCCTGCGCACTTTTCCTAAATCCGCTCTACTCCTACCCCCGTAGCCTTTCGATGCTACAACGGCACGGCACGGCCGAACTCTCTGAAACGGCAGCCGCCCATGCATGCATACCCACAGGCCACAGCCACGCAGCAATGGACTAGTTTCCGTGCCCATAACTCTCACGAGCTGCAGCCGGTCGTGGCATCGCCATTACATTTACATGCACGCGTCTAGCTAGCTCATCTCCTAGCTCTAGGCTGCGAGAAACAGAGGAGGAGGAGCAGGAGAAGCGCACCGGCTCCAAGATCTTTGTGCTCCGAGGAAGCGAGGAGCGCAGAGCAGAGCAAAGTCGGAGACCCTCTGGGCCTGTCGTTTCACCGCCGGCCTCGCGTCGCGTGATCGGTCGATGCGTGGGGCTCGGCGGCAGCGGCGCAGGCCGCGGGAGCGCGACGTGGCGGCCTGGCCCTTCTTCCTCGCCTGCTGCCTCCTTGCGCTCGCCGTGTCCAGAGCCGAGGAGCCGCGCGCATCGCCGGTACGTCTCTTCGTAGCTCACCGTCTATTTCTCCAGTTCCTCGTCGCTTGGTGCATGCAGCACATGTGTACTACGCATGATGCATGACGCGTTGGTTGATTGTTCAGGTGAGAGGGAGAGGAGGAGGAGGGGAGGATCAGCGGCTGAGCAGGGTGGGGTCGAGGCCGCCGTGCTGCGTGTGCGAGCGGAGGTGCGGCGGCTGCGCGCCGTGCACGGCCGTGCAGGTGCGCGCCGGAGTTCGGCCGCTGTGCGCCAACTACGAGCCCGTCAGGTGGAAGTGCAAGTGCGGCGACGCCGTCTTCGACCCATGACTCGTCTCCAAGAGATAATTCAGATGAATGCGTGAACTGCAGCCTGCAGGGCAAAGCGGCGGCGGTCGATAATTCAGGTGATGCCGTTCGCCAGCGCCATGCAATATACCACTACAGTAAGTGGAAATAAAGTCTGCATTGCATGCATGGCTGCTACTAGGAGTAAATAGTAGTAGTAATTCCTTTTCTCGGCCTTGATTTCCTATAAATCTTGAAGAAGAGAAGAAAGAACAATCTGTATTTATATGCTCGTATTATGTTTATGTCGTTGATCGGACATCAGAGCTCTCCAAACTCTAATTGAGCGACATTGTTCGGCACATGCTAATATGCCATGCATTTCTCGCAAATGTGTGCGCTCTTGTTATGCTTGCGTTGTTGATTGGAGATAACCGCTCTCAAATTTGAACGACATTGTTCGACATATGCATTCCTCACAAATGCTGGCTGTGAGGAGTTTTACGCCAGAGGAATCAGAGGGTGGAATCTGGAATGTAGGCACGGTCGTCAATGTACTCACAAAGGAGGAAAAAGTCTTCTTTGGGACTTAGGGTGTGTTTGGATGGTTGCCAATACCTACCCTTCCAATTATTATGTCATGACCAAACTTTTGGTGCTTGTTTGGAAGCGTTGGTAAGTGCATGGGCAAGCAAAAGGTTGACAAAAATATTGCCTGGCCAAAATTTTGATTGGGCTAAGTTGAGCTTAAGCCAAACATACCGGCCTCAAACGTGTCTAACCGTTGTCCAATAACTCCATAAAACCCTAAAACGTAATTGTCATTTCATTCTCCTTCGACTATGAGGAATCAAAGACTTGGACTAGGTAGTTTTAGTAATTATTAATCCCATTTTTTAGTTTACTTTTTATTTAGAAATTTTAGTTTACTTTGTTAAGTTTATGGCAGAGTTTACTCTGTTAGTTTTGGCCCATTGATTATATATTTCGACACTCATGTGACGGAATATTTTTTTAACGGGGTTTTCGCATCATGATTATGTATCCAATTAGGGTCCCATCCTATATTAAATTGGTTGGCCCATTTAGAACCAAATTGAATTTCATCTCATTGTCTTTCCTATGCTTTTAGGCCTGGATTATTTAGCATTCTTTTTCGAACCAATGTAGTCCCTCGGCAAATTTATGAACTTTCTTTTTCAACCCATTATACCATAAAGAGCTCATCACAACCTAAATAAATATAATGGTCACAATAATTCAACACAACGTCACGCAAATAATTGTATGTTACATGACTTAGATCCATCGGAAGTGGCTCAGCCAAACAGGGTCACATGACCGCATGAATCACATCCAAACATATGTACTGACTAGCCTTGCTTTTATGTTAACCCTTGCAATAGAGTGAGCTTTCCGTCTTCCAACCATCCCAGATCCTATAGATAACATCACACATGGTTGAAGATACATGATCGTCCAGTGATCATGCATTTATATTTGTATGGTGTTTCTAAAAGAAAACATGCAATAACTTCGTAGTTCTAAAATATAACACCAAAATTGCATCATCCACATGCAAAAAAATAGTTAAACTGGGTATGCATATCTTCTATCTTCAAATATACAGTGTTGGTAATTAAACTTAGTAGTGGTAGGAGCTAGTCACACAACTAAATATTATTTGCATGCAAATTAGCAGCAGCTAGCTAGTAATAAGAAAAACAAGGTGGATCATTCGCTACAATAAGCAATCAATCCCCCCCCCCCCCCCCCCCCCCCCCAAAAAAAACACAAAGGATGATATATTCACAATGGTTCAAATGGTTTTTCATGATTCAACCAACTAACTCAATATTTGTCGACACATGCATACTGCAACATTGTGTATGGCCTGCAAGTAGTTCAATCTTTTCTAATACATAATATGACACGACTAGTAACACAATGGTCCAACAAGTTTTCTTGTGTTGTTCTTGATACGGAGACCAAAACACGTCCAAAAATTCCCAGTAAAATCTACCATGCTAAGATTCCGTTATAAATTTATTGCAATATAAGTGCTTTAGTTTTTGTTCACCAATTTAGTATTGTTCTTATGCAAAACAAGCTCACACCCAAAGCATTTACAAATGAATAGTGACATATGATGCAGGTAAATCTAATGGAGACATCTAGAAATTGATAAAGTGTGTGAGGTCAGGATATCACATCAGGGAGCACAAACTAATTGGTGAAGTAGGTTAAAAGAAAATGTTTAGGTGCAGAAATCACATTGATGAAGCTTATAACTATGTAGAGTAGAAGTCAGACTGATGAAATTGAAAATTATTGTCTGTTGTTTCACAACTAGTATTTGTCAGTTAAGAACTACGAGAAATATGCACAACAAAAGTGGAAATGACCCTTCTAAAAGGACATCTTCCCCTAATGAGGGCATTGGCATTAATGACATATGGTTAGAAGAATAACCTTGCTTCTAGTGCCTACACAATGTTTACGAACTTTGATATGAAACAAATTGTTGGTCGGAGCAAGCAAAAAGATTAAAGAAGACGCCACGTCAATTTCGATTGATGATTTCTCATTGTGAGTCATAGGTATGATGTATAACAAATAGGGGTACGCCGTGGATATAGGTTTGGGGATCAACAAACTTTATAGAAGCCAAATACACCTACATTCTGTGCGAGAGAGTGCCTCAAACATATGCCTGAAATGTTGCTTTTTAGTGTGCCTCGGAGCTTCCTCGGCGCGTCCAAGCAGAAGAACTAAATGTCAGTTTCTTGGACAGCATCGATAGGTGCCTTGGAGCCTCCGAGCTTACCAGGACACAATATAACGGGAAATATTCTTGAGGGGGCTATAAAAGATGGCTTCATCCCAACGAAGAGAGTGAGCACTCCAACTATCTTTCAAACATTGTTTAACACTTAAAAAGCTTGAGATATCCCTCCCTAGTTTTCCATCCCACTATACTATTAGAGAGAGCAAGAGTAGATCCCGATCTACACTTCCAGGAAAGCAAAACTCAAGTTCATTGTTGTTCTCGTTCAACGGATATTAACACTCCCCCAAGAGCGTGAACTCCAAATTACATCTTCGTTTTCATCACTTGTGGTTATCTCTAACATTATCTTTATCCTTTGTTATTACTTACTTGGTTGGTTTCGTTGTGTAGCTTGCTAGCTTGTATTGGGTATCACTTAGTTGCATTTGTAGAGAACTTAAAATTATGCACTTCCTCTAAAATCAGCTAAGAAAATAAAAAAAGTGCTAATCGTCTACCCCTCTAATTGACATATCAATCATATTTGATCCTTCAGCTTCACTTACCTCATTGGCTTGCATGAAAGAAGATGCATGCCACAGTGAGGGGAATCCAGGTCCCTGCATGCCGCACTTTTCGACCATTAGATTTCGGTAAGAACGACCCATTTTTATATATACATGAAATGATGTTATTTTGAATTTAAGAATTCTTAAGCTTCGAGATTTGCATATCGTAATAGGGTCATGAGTGTGAACAAGAGTTGCATACATAGAGTTAACCTCACATTTTGGTGGGAGCGCAACAGATACTTTGTTAACAAGGAGTACTTTTTACCTTGATACAACATACTTTTGTGATAAAAGTGATGATGATGGGTCATAGGAGAAGGCCGTTCCACAATATTTTTCGCATGCTTAAATATCACCAAAGGAGACATTAGGCGGAAATGGGCTTAGCACATGTGCAAACGTGTCACCTTTATGCATGATATGGAACATGCTTTGTGTGCTAGTCTCGTAGAAAATGTCACTTGACCTTCATATGACCAGCCTCAAAATGTGAGTCCTCCTTTTCTCATTCAACTTGTGAAAGTATTTCCGATCCTGAATATTTATGTAAAAATCTTGCCAAATATCCTACTCAATAAGTAGCCTCAACAACTACTTTGTCAACAAGGAGTACTTTTTACCTTGACATTTTGGATGCCTAAATCATCCCGATTCTTTAGACCGCAGAGGTTACATTTGTTAGTAGGTGTTTTCTCTTACAAGTATGTGTTTTCAGTAATACATGAGAACGTATATAGCCTAAGAGTATGTACAATGGTTCTGCGCAAAACCAAAAGAGTATATACAATGGTTGATTAGACTATCTTTTCTTATACAATATTTTGTATCACGTAACCCATAGGAGATAAACAAACAGGATCTACAATTTGTTGGTGATATATCTTCCAACTAATGTGTACATACTCATAAAATGAAACTAGAAAACATGCGACTAAAAGAAGACATATCATACAATGGAGGAAAATATTCATATTTTTGTTTCTTTCTACCACGGGGGGGGTGGTGGGGGGGTGTCCTAATTGACATTTGTTCTGCCAAACAGTTGTTGAATCGCGTGTAGCGACTGCATGAGCTGGATCAACTTGTCGTCCGCTTACCAAGCACTCTCGGGTTGGTTTCACTGATTTTTCTCCTGGCTTGTTTCACCTTTTTTCCTCAGTTCAGTTTTCAATTGTTTTATTTTTTATTTGGTTCCGATTTAGTTGGTTTTTTTTTCGATTTCTTTCAAGTTTTCGGTTGTTCTCCAGGTCTTCTTTGCATTTTTTCTTTGTTTTTTCATAATTTTTTCTATGCAATAAATAATTTCCAAGTTACAATGATTGGCGAATTTAGGAGCCGTTCATCCACCTCAATCTGACGGTCGAAAAATAAAAGTTACGAGGAGTTACAAGATTAAAATTACGGGAAATTACAAATAACAATGGGACCGTTACATATTTTGTGTGGGACCAGTTTTTTTTCAATGGGTAGATTCGTCAAGGGAATATGTAACTCGCACACCAGAGTTTTTTTTTTTTTTTTTTTGCAAAACTGCCGAAAGAATCAATCGTGGCTCGTTTCCTATCCAGCCTCGCTCGTCGCTTCGATGTTTTTTTGTTGGGGCCCATCTTCCCTGGTCGCTGGCAAGGCCCTGCTTGGCCCGTCGACGATGACCACGTTGCGCCCCGCGTCGAGCACCTCCGCCGGCAGCGAGGTCAGCAACAGCCGGCAGCCGGACTTGCGCGTTGTCTCCGTCGGCCGCCGGCACACCGGACTTGACCTCGCGCGCCGCAGCAACGCCCACGCCTCCCCGGCCGGGTTAGGTCAGGTTACCTGGCGCGGTGGACGGACGCTGAGCCGGGGCCGCGCCCCGCAAGCACGCCCAACCCAAGGATCCTTCTACCTGGTCACGTAGTACACTAGTATGAAGAGCCGAGGAACGACGCCAGGCCACGAGGGTTCCCATCCTCTGCTCGATTTGGTCTTGAACACCTACAGTCATGGAAACATGAATCAGTCTCGGGAGAATACGAGCAGAAGATGCATGGCGAGTTATTTAATCCGGCCGCTTACCATCTTGCATTTATCCACAGTTCCAGAGAGAAACCCCCTTGATGAATCTGTCATTCCCCTGAATAAGGCATGTGTTCTTAGGATACCAGCAGCAGTACATTCAGATCTTTGGGGAAGATAAGGTTAAACTAGTAAATACAACATAGGAAAATGCTGAGGAGAACCTGGGTACCCGCACACCCTATATGCAAAAAAAATTTCAAAAAAGTTCAAAAAAATTCCAAATCTTTTTTGGTATAAAAAATGATCAAGTATTGTAGTCGTATAAAAAGATTCATCAGAGAATGACTTGTGTTGCATCCTGGGTTGAAGATTTGGCAAAAAAACACTATATACAACTACTATACATGCTATATTGTCATCATAAACTTCTTTTTTTTGCCCTGAAGTCAAAATGAATCATTTCTTGTCGAAACTTTTTTATACGAGTAGAATACCTGATCATGTTTGATTCCAAAGAAGATTTATAATTTTTAAAACTTTTTTGAATTACTAAATTTTTTGGCGCATATAGAGTGCGCCAAAACCCGAGAGCACCAAGTCCCGTCCATACAACATACCACTATGTCCAGCATTGGTTACGAGCCTCCACCACTTCATTTATAATATCTGATATCTACAGAATGATAAACAGCTTCAGTGGTCTTCAAGCTGGAAAGGCTGTCAGCAAGCAGATACATACATTTGAGTCAACTATGGAAGCCACTGCTACTCATTTCATTTTGTCATTTGAGGACCGAACCTTCAATAACTCTACTACATAAAGCTTTCCCTGAAAAAACCTCTACTACTTAAAGTGGTCATGCCTAATTGCTAACAGGCCGCAAGCAAAAATCAGACGAGAACACCAAAAGTTAGAAAAGGTACCTCGGTAAGTTTTGTGTGAACACCAACAATTAGACAAGACGCCACAATAGACCTGATGACTTACACATAAATGGTCCACCAAAATCCGGTCCGTTGTCTTGCAGGGGCGGAACTTCCTTTTGTCGTTTTAATTTTTTGGTGTCTTGACGGTCAAGTTCATTGTTTACCTGTCCGGTAAGTTCGACTTGGAAACCAAGTCGATTTGAGATTGTGGTCGCAACACAATACCGCCTCTGGTTCACCTTTATATACTGTTTACCAGCCTCGGCCAAAGATACATTGAAAACACTTAGGATTTTGCCTCATCTCGCAACTTGCTCTGCCACCATGGTCTACTCTATCTTGAACGCTAGCATGCATTGGTGTGCGGGAGAGCAGATCCGAAACCGTTCGTCCTTGCGATCCTGCAACCGGAGAGCACGAGTTAGGTTTTTGGGAAGCGCTCTAAGCGACTGCTCAACTTTGTCATCACGGGTCGGCTCAGTTCATGTTGAAGAAGTGCGCAAGGCTTGGCTCGCTCGCCGTCGTGCTGCGGAGGGCCCCCAAGGACAATTCTTTCGGCCCGGGAGTTCATCTCATCGAGGCGGAGCCAAATGGCAGGGTTGCTTGGCCTGAGGTGTTGCTCGGTAGCGAGGACTTCATCGGTGGCGGCGGGTAATAGAGCCGTAACTCACCATGAGGGTGATGTAGGACTTCTGGATGTTCGTGAAGGTTGCAATAGATTCAGGTGTGCGAAGGAGAAGAGAGAAAGCCAAGGAGGGGTAGGGGACTCACTGCTAAAGGAGATCGATAGCACGAGGAGATCGATCTAAAGTGGGGAAGAACGTGATCGTGTCGTTGATTCCTGGCAACCAGTCCAATTCCTTCGACTGGGAGGTTCAGAGGAGTGACACAAAGCTATCCAGATGGTTGGGCAAAGGAAGATTGTTGGGTACGGAAAAAAATGCAACATAGGCGGTGGCATGACCGGACACGCGGATCATTGTCGGCGGCCGCTCTCCGAGCGCCGCTGAAGACAAAGTTGCAACCATCGACCTAAAGACATTGCCTTGATCCTCCATGAGGCCTCGCCGACGTCCACCGAGCTGGGAGGCACAGTGTTGGGGCCATGATGGCCGCGACGTAGTCGGTGCCACTCTTCAGTGGTAGAGCATGGTTTGGTGGCGAGGATATTCGAGGTGACTCCAGCGGGTGGGCACAGTGGTGGCGTCGCGGCGAAGTGGAGTGGCAGGGGGAGACGAGCTTGGGTAGGGGAGTGGCGTGCCTGTAAGTTGAAGGGTCACCTGATAAGGGGCCCCAACGGTATTGGATATAATAAGGGGTTAAGAGAGCAAAAAAAATGGTTCGGGAATGGTGTGAACCATCCACTTTTTCTAACTCGAAAAAAATGTATTGTTCATTTTTGACCATTTTTTCAAAAATTTCCACCCACTTCCATTTTTTGCTAAAAAAAATTGGAAGCGTTTAGCTAGCATTAGTCCATCGTGGGCATTTCATATGTTCAAACGACCAAAATATGTGAAAATGAAGCATAATTCAAGAACTAAGGTCTCAGACATTGCAACATTCTGACACATAGCTTAGGTCTCACAAATAAATCTCACACATAGCTTTGGGCACAGTATAGAATAAAAGGCTCACGCATGGAGCTCACACATCATCCTCAAATCCGAGCAGGCCACGGAATTTTACGTACTTCCTTTTGCCCCCGTGTCCATAAGGCATTGCTTCCTCAAGCTACACCACTACCGGAAGAGACACTATTGAGCTTATCAGACCGTGAGGTATCAACAGCTGCATGATAGAGAAAATTGTTAAACTATAAAGTAATAATAACTATCAAATTGCATGTAAATTGACTGAAACTGGAAGTATCATGTTGAAACACCAAATTTGAAGAACAAAGTACACTGAAGCACAGGCAACAAGACAACCATGCACACAATGAAAGAGGTCCGTCATGAACTTGCCTCGATATTGAATGTTGTCTGAAAAAGCACCCTTCACACACAAAATTATCAAACCTGTATATTAACCCACACTCAGAATATTGTACAAGATAGCACATGGATATATATATATGACAGCACTATTCTAATCCCAGGATCAGAATAACTATTTGGATCACGGCTTGCCCTATATAGACACGCTTGTATGCTCCTGAACTTCCGAGACCACCCGAATTTACAACCTTAGAAAAAAAAACTACCCCGCATCCTCAACCTCGCACCCCCGACCCCCACCACCCACCCCAGACGCCGCCGCCGCCGGCCCACCCTGCGTCGCCGCCGCCACCCGCCCACCCCGCGTCGCCACCTACCTCTTCAAGCCCGCGCCTGAATCGCCGCCTCGGCAACCCAAGGGACCGCCGACACCGGCCTTCTCCCGCGATGCCGCCGCCAGCCTCCTCCCGCGGCGCCACCGCCGGCCTCTGCCACCACATGCAGTCGCGGCCCCCGCCGGCGCGTGATCCGCAATCATGCACGCGTCGACCCCAGCCACCGCGTGTGCCGGAAGCTACATCCATCGCCCCTCCACTCCAACCATCACCTCGACAACTGGCGCAACATTTCCTCTGCTCCGGCACGACCTTCCCCCATCCGGTGTGACCTTCCCTCCCCACCGGCGTGGACTGCCATCTGCTCTGGTGTGCCCTCCCGGTCCTCCACAGCCCCATCCCCATCCTCCCTCGAACATCTTCCTCCCGCCTACAGCCACCTATGCCATCTTCGTCCTTCCTCCCGCCGTTCAACTACAGCAACTCGCACCATTCAACTAAATCACCTAATGCCTCCCATCTCTAATTTCTCCTCAGCCAGCAGCGGAAACGCCGGCAACCGAGCCATCTCGTCTAGATGCTCTGCGTGCAGCCGCTGGCTTCTCGCATGCCATCGATGTGCCTTCTTCCTCCTGTGCACGATGGACTTCCTCCCGCGCATCCTGTGACCTTCTTACTCCCGTGCGGCTGCTAGCTATCCCTTGCAATCTCGCCGACCCATTGTCCGATGCCGCTTCAGATCCCTTTACTCCCGTGGTGTTGCCGCAATTGCTTCAAATTTTGACTTGTGCTACTACATGTCTACTGGTTCCTTCCTCCATCTGATGTCGCTCATGCTGTTGTTGTTCAACATCACGCCGTTGTAGAGGGTACATGGCAGGTCGAGTTGATTTCTCATGGTCGTTCAAATAGAAAACTAAAGTCTGGGTGTTGCTAGGTACATTCAGAGTAAGACGTTTACATTTTTCTTCAGGAAGACATTTGTAAGTCTGAACATCGTGTTCCTTTTTCTTCAGGAAGACATTTGCTTTAAAAAGAACTACATCTCTTCAGATCACTTATAAAATAAGATGAGTGCACTAACATATGTAGGCCTCGGATGCATCCATGTGGAATTGTATGAAAAAAAGGAAGGAACTGTCTAGGTGGATGAGAGGTTCAAGTTGAAATCTCCCCTACACACACTTTGATTTTTATTTCCATGTATTCAGTTTTTAGATGTTCTACAGTCTCTGAACAAAATCTGCTCTTTCATCCACAAAACTTGTTTACAGTCCTGGATCAGTAATCACACATTAATTTTTACTATTTCTGCATTACACAGAAAATGAAGGTGCCGTCCTAGCCATGATGAAATCTTCCCCATCCCTGATGAACAGCGGCAACCTCGATTTACGACTCGCAGTTTGCAATCGTCGCATGGTAAAGTTTTCATTCCAAGTTTCTGTTCACATGACATTATTTTTATTGACATTGTGGTAGGGAAAAATAGTATGTGTCATCGAAAATCCTTGGGCGCTACGGTGGACTCGAGTATCCTACATAGGCATGATATTCAATATTTACTTTAACTATTACATTGAGATACTGAACCACTTGATCCTCAATGCTCGTGCCCGATCCCAACCTGCTGTCCCTGAAGACCGCATATACATTGCAGTCGCCCCTACCCGGGCGCCACTGCTGTAACCTGCACCCTGCAAAAAAAATGCAAGTTCAAATTCAGATAAACAAGAAGTTAAAAAGGTATTGCCTTCACTCATGTTGTTTTGCCAACGATCTTTAGTTTGTTCAGTAGCTCATAAACAATTGCCAAAAGCTCGTAACTTCAGAATCATAAGTTGATAGTTTGCCTACAGGGACAACCATGCTGATGGTGATTGAAGAACAATTCTGAATTATTATTATTGAGCCTGAAGGCCACGTTTTATGCATGATGTGGCAGGATTCTAGGGATTGTTTTGAGGCGGTCGATGGCTTTTGAGAGATGTGTTCATACTTACAAGTTTGAAGGGGTTGAAAGCTCATTTATACAAGGAGGAATGGCAATTTGGTTGCACATCTGTTTGCGGAAAAGGAGCACTAAAACTAGATGTACTTTCTATTTCTTTATTTGTAACCCCCTACCTACCTGATTGAGACTATTCAATTAGAGTTAGTTTTGCCTCAATAATGAAGTGGCAAGAATTAGTTTTTAAAAGAAAGACTGGTGCATCTACTTCGTTGGTGGTAATTCCATCATTTTCGTTTTTCAAAACAAACACAAAAATGATGCTCATAGATAACAAAAAACCCTCTATCTAGGCGTTTAACGTTCTTTTCTTATTCAACGTGTTGGTAGTTTGTATAAAAAGACGAAAAATGATGTTAAAAACAAACAAATGAGCGTTTACCCAAAAAAGAGTGCCTAAAACATAAACTCTAAAAATTCCACAGAACCAAAAAAAACTATTCGTAAGTTAAAAATAGATCATAGAAGCCCAAAATTAAAAGCAAAAGAGCGAGCATTTCTTGAAGACAACAAAATGTGGATGCGAAGTTCATATTCTCTATCGCGGATAGTTCAAAAATATTCACTTACGGCAAAACACACACATTGGGTATCCAAAAATAAAGAAGCGAACACACAAAAAAACCATGAAGTTCAAATTTTAAAAATAGAGAACTCTGAAGTTTATTAAAGAAATAAAACAAATTTTCTTTGTTTCTAATTAAAATAAAAATGTTCAGATTAGAATAGCAGAGCAGTTGGATGTTTATTAAACCACTCCTAGCAAAAATAAAACCAAGAAGTTCAATTTAAAATAATATAATAGTTTGGTGTATATTGAAAACTCAGACTTTTCTCATTATTTAAAGAATAAAAGGAAGAAGTTCAAACTAAAATAACAGTGTAGATGAATGCATATAAAAACTTAGATTTTCCTCATTACAAAAGAATAAACACAAAGAAGTTCAATTTATAATAGTAGAGTGGTTTGATGTTTTTTTTAAAAACTCGGATTTCTCCCCTTACTAAAATATAAACCAAGAAGTTCAATTTAAAATAACCGAGTAGTTCAACATTTATAAACCAAGAAGAAAACAAGCATCACCTAGATAATGTTAACTCTGGAAGTTTAAATTTAGCAAATTGGAGAGTTCGAAGAAAATGTTATGAGTGTGAAATAATCTCTCATGGATTTTTCACGTTCGTGAAAAAAGATAACCAATCGGAGTGTCTATTCTTTCTCCTCTTACCTTGTTCAGTATTTGTACAAAAAAATAATCTTCCACGTTTAAAAAACCCCCAAGAAGGTCAAATTAAAATAACAATGAACCTCAAAAAAGTATATAAAAAGATTGTCAATGTTTCTATGGAAAAAACTAGAAGTTCAAATTTAAAGAATGAATCTATTGGATGTTTATTTAAAAATGAGGTTTTTGCTCATTCTAAAGAAATAAAACCAAGAAGTTCGAATTAAAATAACCAAGCAGTTGGATGTTTATAAACACTAAGATTTTTCCTGTTGCTATAATAATAAAAGTAAGAAGCTAAGTAGAATAAAAGATCAACTCAATGTTTACTAGAAAAATCAAATTTCCCACTTTAAAAAAATAATACCCAAGGAGTTCAAACAAAAAAAGGCAAAACCTAAAAAAATTGACGCTAGAAGTTCAGTTGCTCGGCTGAGCAAAGTTCAAAAATTCTTGCGAGAGAGGTTCACCTCGTATTTCCATGTTTGATTTTTCCGTATAAAAATCGAATACAATTCTTTACTCAAAATATGAAAAGGTGAAGTTCAAATTGAAATAACAGAGAAGTTCGGAGTTTATTAAAACCTAGGATTTACCTGTTTAAAAAATAAAAAACACAACGCCATTTTTTGCACTTCTGAAAACAACTCATAAACGAAAAAAATGGTTGCTAGAAGTTCAAGTACTCGGCGAGGAAAATTTAAAAAAAATCTTGTGAGAGGGGTTCACCGTGTATTTAGATGTCCAAAATACATAAAAAAATATGTTGTTTTTTGTCTTTTAAAACAATTCTCTCAAACCAGAGAGAAGTTCAAAGTGATAACAACCGGAAGTTCACATACTACATGGTGCGTATTTCATATAAGAAAAATACAATAAAGTGAAACAGAGTGAAGTTCAAACAGACATGCCCCAGAAGTTCAACTACTTCATGCAGTGCATTTCCGTTAGCGACGAACGCAGAAATCATGATCTCGCCATTTTCTAATTTACCTCAAAACAACAGGAATATCATTTGTGTAAGTTCAAGTCCTCGGTCGGAGAAAGTTAAAAAAATTATTGTGACAGACGTTTATACAAAAGAAATATTATTTGTGTAACACTAACGAATGGATGAGAAAATTACAAACAAAAATTCATCACAGAAGTTCAACGTGAAAACAGCAGGAAGTTCAACTACTACGCTGAATGAATTTTAGATGAAAAACCTTTAAAATCATCACGATTATGAAAAAATGATCAACACGGGAAAGTTGCGTGTTTACAGCAGCTTTCCATCGGTATATCACCTGCCCAATTCTGGTGAGTAGATGGAGAGCTACGAGGAGTGGATGGAGAGCTGCGGGCAAAAAAACACGTGAAAAACATAGTGAAGTTCAGATACACATGTCGAGAAGGTCAGATTCTTCACGCGGTGCATTTTCTAAAAATCTGTTTCGAAATAAAGGCAGAACGAGTGATCTCGCCGTTTTCGAAATTATATAAAAACGGCTAGGAATCAGAGAAAACCATCAACATGAAAAAGTTTCGCATTTTCCGTAGCTTTTCAACGGTATATTATTTGTCTCATTCCGATAAAGTTTGTATAAATTACGGCAAAAATATGTTTTTAGCCATTTTCAAAACTAACATAAAACCGTAATGAATTAGGAGAAACAATATATACAAAAAAATTTGCATTTCTTCAAGCTTTCCAACGCCATATCATTTGCTGCATTTGGACGTACGGTTAAAAAATTAGCTCAAAAATACGAACTCGGTGGAAGTTGTACCGTTTTCTAAATTACTTTTAAACTGTTCAAAAATAGAAAAAACTTTTAACATGAAAAAGTAGATCATTTTCATAAGCTTTCTAACGCCATATTATTTGCCTCAATTGGATTAGCCGTTTAGAAATGGCATCGAAAAAACGAACTCGGCTGTTCTGTTTGCGAAATTCTACGATTTTCCGAATTACTCTTTAACCATAGGAAATTAGAGAAAACTTTCAATATATGGAAGGAGCGGTTTTGCAGCAGCTTTCCAACGCCATATTATTTGCCTCATTCCGATAAACGGTTTAAAAATGCGATCAAAAATACGATTCAGGTTTTTTGTATGAAGAAAAAAACGATTTTCAAAACTGCTCTTAAACCGCTTACATTTTGCTAAAAATTTAACTTGGGCTATGATACTGATGTCCATAGCTTTCCAACGGTTTATCGCAAGCTCCATTTGGACACGTTTTAGCTGAAATTCAACCTAGTACTCGGAAAAGGTCAGACGCGTTACTCGCGAAGTTCATGTTGTGATCAGAATATTATTCTAATTCCGTGATCAGAATAGTGTTTATATATATATACGCATTAATTATACCTCTTTATTATTCTCAATATACTTCATTAAATATTTTAAGATACCCCAATATGAGTTTAGTTGAAAAAATATCATCTGCGACGTACTTTTTGTAATATACCTTTTCACGTACAAACACATCAATATATACGTAAATATTTAAAAATACATAGACTCACATGAATTTTTTCATGAAACACATTTTAGGGTATCTAATAATTACTAATGAAGTATATTAAAAATAATAAAAATATATAAAAGATTCATCTATATGGTATATGAGGAGCGGGAGTACGTACTCTCAGGAGTACACAACCATTGTCCTATATATATAACTCAATGTATCTCCTCTCACGAGTTAACATTGTCCCAGAGCCATTTTATTAGACTGCAATTAAACAATTACTTTGCACTACGCAAGCTATAGCTAACTTTCTCTAATCTTACCAAAAGAAGACAAAGGTTTAGGGCCGCTGTAGGAGCAGGTCTCCATCGACTTCGGCACAGCGGCTGCGACTTCGATGATGGTGCGGCCTGGGAGAGCCGCCGCGGCGCTCGATCTAAGGAACAGTCCGGGAGGCGCGTCGGGAAGGCGACCCTCGACTCCTGTTCGCAAGATGGCGTCGTCGCCCCAGGTCCTCGCGCCGGCGGTGTTGTCCAGGTCCTCGTGTCGGCGGCGTCGCCTCTAGGTCCACACGCCGTCGTCGCCGTCTACGCACTCGTGAGATGGGATCGGAGATATGCGACAGTTACATGGGATTGACCGAGCGAGGCATAATGTTTCCAAGAAAAAACACGGACCATAATACCCTTCTTGATTAAATTAAATATTTTATTTGACATGTTAAAATCAACGGTCAGAAATAATCAAAGGAGGAGTTACACGAAATTACATTTCGTAACTCTCTAATCACCGTAAAAGAGCTCTTAAATACACATTCAACATTTTATTAATATAGTTGAACATTTTTAATCGTGGGGTGAACTTTTCTTAATACTCCCTCCGTCCGGAAATACTTGTCGGAGAAACGGATGTATCTAGACGCATTTTAGTTTTAGATACATTCATTTTTACCTATTTCTTCGACAAGTATTTTCGGACAGAGTGATATATGACAAACATTTTTAAATGCACAATGGCCATTTCAGAACACATACTAAACATTTTTAAATACGTAGTGAATATTTTAAAATATTGATATTTTTTAAAAAAAAATGATCACTAAAGATCTAACAGTCACTTTTTCAGAGGAAACCCGACTTGAAAACTGAAGAAAAGAAAGAAAGAAAGAAACATGCTCAAGAAAGCGCACTGCATACCACCAGAGTGGGTCGGCCCACTACGCTCGAATACCAGCCTCTCGGTTAGAGCATAGTGGGCTGACCCACTCTGGTGGTACCATGTAAAGGACCAAGCACCAGCCTCGATGGGTCAGGTTTCCTTCAAACGAATAAAAGAACTGCAGCGCCAAATCCATTTCAAGAGACGTTACGCTAAAATAGGTTGAAGAGAAGTATCTAGATGTACGTGAGGCCGAAGCATGAGCTATTGTCACGTTCGAACATCAGTGACAGATCCACTACTAAGTCGAAGGGATGTTTTCAGCCGTACGAATATTTCAAACGCGAAAATAATTAGTCTGTTGCACGCTTCTACTTTACTTAATTATGCGTGTTAGGCTACGGAAATTCTCTTTGGATCTTTCATCTTGCCGAAATAAAATTTCAGCTTTTTTTCCCGTTCTTCAAAAAATTCACAGATGTGGTACTCTACATGTTTGGTGAAATGACTAACTTTTACAAAGGAAATTAATGTAATGAATAAAATTCAGATATTTTTTCTTTCTTCAAAAAATTCACAGATGTAGTACTCTAAATATTAGGTGAAATGACTAATTTTCATAAGGAAAATCATCGCAATGCGACCTATGCAAAAATAAATAAGAAGTTCTGGCTGCGGTTCTACAGATCTGAATTTGATTTTTTTTACACCTGCTGCTTGTTATTATAGATTTTTTTTGTTGCTACGAATTTTCAAAATTATATTCGTGCACTAGGAGCACCGGTGCCCGAGAGCCAAAAGGTTCTAGTCATAGCGGAGAGTAACTTTGAAAGTAACATACACATTATCCTAGGCTATATTACTACCTTCAAAGTGGATAGTAATATAAGTGTGGTGTTATGCAAATCTTCATTTATTAAGCTATAGACACATACTATTGTAATATTGAGATATGTGATGTTACGGTAATTAACTAAGTTACTCAATTTGTCTCTCTTTTCATTAAACTCAATGTCATAGACAATTTTGCTGAACTGGAGCTTATGTTACTCTTGAAGTTACTCCCACTATGGCCAATCTAACGTACAATCTCATGTCGAAAAAAACGTTAAGGTGCAGCAGGAGCCCACTAACGACCATTAAATTCCCCACGATACTCACCCGACCTACTCCCTGAAGAAACATCACTGCCCATAAATTCAGCGTCCTGTTCTAGTACAAAGTGCTTATCCTCCCTGAAAAAGGTACTTATCCATAAATTTCAGATTTGATGAGACTGGGAGGACAGACAGGCTGAGAACTTTCAAATTAGCTTCCCTTGTTTATTCCCTCAGCCTGACCCAAATTTCTGCTCTTGCTTGGCAGTGAGCGCCAATTGGGTTGGGGTAAAGCTGCTGCCGAGGGCATGTTCAAATCTCAAGATTCTGTAATAGCAAGAAGATGCTCCTTTGTTAACCTTTTTTGCATGCATGATGTCCTCTCTTTTGAGAGAAACCAATTCCCTTTTGCTCTTTTTGAGGTACCAAACACTTTGTCATTCATGACCTGCTTCCATTTGACTCTCTCTCTCTCTCTCTCTCTCTCTCTCTCTCTCTCTAAATTACTACAGATAATTTATATGGGCATTTGAAAACAAAGTCTGAATGAACTGATGATGTGCAGGAGCTAGTAGTTCAAACGAGAGTTGGAATTAATTAGGATAAGCCTGAAGAGGACGGGCCCATCATGCCCAGATGATGCCAAGAAAGTATGGCAGATCGGAGTACATCAGTCTCCTAGCCAGTGTGATCAAGTGACTATATAATGAGGCTTTGTAGTGCATTTTGCTGCGAAAATGCACTTTGGTGGCCGAGCACCGTGCAGGCCGGTATCACACCCATCTGTGCTCGTCGTGATCAGTGCCCAGCTGGTAGGTAGCTACTGTATTTGTAGTAGAGTCGATTAAAAGCGCTCGTATTTGCTAGAAATTGAACAGTGTCAGCCCATGTATAATAGCAGGCACACCAGTGCGTGCACGGACGCGTGCGCGCACCGTGCCAGAGACTGATGTGAATGACATGGGTTTTGACTTCGCAAACATGTGCCATGGGAGAGAGACGTTTTGAGTTGATAGTTGAGCATCTAGCCATTGCCGTCGTCTCACCAGGAGAGTCATTGGAGTCGATATATAGTTGGTCACCCAGCCGTTGCTGTCGTCTCACTGGCTATTTACAGGAGAGCTCGTTTTCCATCCCAGCCACACCCAACTCAAACAGACTCACCATGGCTTCTTCTTTTTCCTCGGTTCGATCCAGGGCCAGGGGACAACACCTGCCGCTCATCATGTGCTCATCTCCATAGCACGAGCCTGGTCTGAAAAACCAACAATTTTTTGGTCAATGCACTTCATATAATAAAACAACCACGAAAAGGATGCAATAAAAGGTATTCACAAGTAGATGTCAGCGGTCCCTTTTACCTTTAAAGATTGTCTGCGGCTGAGGAGCTCCTATCATCTGGAAAAACTCGGTAAATATCCACTTGAAAGTGTCAATTTTCGCATCGCTCATCAGCAACCCTCCAAAAATAATGCTTTGGAAGTGATTGTTGACACCAACAAAAAGGCCAAACGGCATATCATACAAATTAGTTTTGTACATGGTATCAAATGTGACAGCATCACCAAAACACATAAACTGCTCAATGCTTCACCCTGTTGTCCACATCAGAGTTTTTACTCGGCCATCGTCATCAACCTATACACTACATTTGAACTCAGGATCTTCAGCCCGCGTTGCGTTGAATACCTCTATGGTTTTTGTGGCATCATTTTCCGACTGTTCTTTATTAAGTTTTTCATAAAGATTTTTCAAAAATCTTTTCGTGAATGGTACCTCCTTCACAGATCCAAAAAAATTTCCAACAACACTCTAAACCTTGCTTAGGCTTATGTTGTTTTCTCTCAGCTGCTTCACCAAGACCCTCGTGTATCTATCGATGTGCCGGTGCGACTTTCAATGCAAATTTTCCATACAATTAACTGAAAGCTCATGGTTGTGCTTTGATTTGTGTTCGCATATGTACCATCCTTTGTCATCAGACCTAAAATCCGCATCAATGTAGTGCAGCCACACCTCGTTGAATGACTGTTGGATTTCAATGGATTCCCCTGTAAATTTTTCACCGAAAGAAAGCATGAAATAATAATCTGGCATATTTGTCACAAATTAACTGGAAAGAAACAATGCTAGATTATCGGATCATACTCACTGCACAAGCACACACAAATTCCTGCACACACTTTATCGGTGAATGTTGAGGCGGCTTTTGGCATACCTGACGCCAAAGCCATTAATTCTCCCATGAGTGTAGATTGCAAAACTCGTATGCTTTTTCGACTGAATCAAAACTGGCCCCGGTTGCTGGATTAACAACAATACCAGCCTTCTTGCCTACATAAGCCCGCATCGAAGCCTCAAGCGCATGCATTCTGCATGGGTCGGCATCCCTCTCCTCTGACGATTTGCCAACCCTAATACTGCAGTGTGAAAAAACAACAGATCACTGCACAGCCCCCTATACGGCACAGATTAAACATTAGCTTAACAATCCCAAAAATATAATGCGATCTTCAAGGCTAGTGCACCAAGACAGAAAACTATAGAATCAGTCGTATTGGGAAAAAACTCATCTGGCACAGTGCCACTGTCAAATACTGCAATTTAACATTAACTTAACAATCCCAAAAATATAATGCAATCTTCAAGGCTAGTGCAGCAAGACTCAAAACTATAGAATCAGTGGTATTGGAAAAAACTCATCTGGCACACTGCCGATATTAAATACTGCAATTTTTTTCCAAAAAATGTGCAAGATGTATTGTATACTGGTGCAGACATATACGGACAGATCAAACTCTTAAAACTCACCTGAATCATTCTCAGTACTAAAAGTGCAACCTAGTAGGGGGCATCCACTAACTGAACATTGGTCTCAGTACTAAAAGTGCGACCTAGTAGGGGGCATCCACTAGCTGAACATTATAGACTAATAGAATCAATGGGAAGACGAGAATAATAATTTTTGTGCATGATTGTTTGATTGTTACTGCCGAGTCTAGCAGGAGCCCTTGGAGTTGTTGACGACGACACCCTCCGCATCTCCATCCTCTTTCATCGTTGCATTGGTCATATTCTCAGGAGCCATGTCGTTTGAGTCGCCGACGACCCGCTAGTACCATTATACGAATCGACATTCTTGTCCTCCTCTCGGTCCTGCAGTTCGCCGCCACTGCCGGCTATGGGATCTGCTGAGCGCGCGCGAGCTTCATGGATGGAAGCAACAACGGACTCGACAATATAGCTGCTTCGCCGCCCAAAATATCCCGTACATCCACCCTAGGGACCCAATCTGCAAGTCAACAACGGCAACTATCGGATCCACCAAGAAACGGATTCCAGCAAAATCCCAGGCCATGCAAAGTTCTAGATGCAAAAGAGCAAGAGCAAGAGAAACAAATTGGCACAATCGCTAGTTTTATACCCTGATTCGGCTTCCTCGAAGAAGAACCAGAACTCGAGCCCATCCATGGCGATTCGCTGCTCGCCCAACCACCACGAAAAGGGGATGAATGGCTCTATGTGACAGAGAAAACTGACCACCGCTACCGGCAGCGCAAATGGGCCTATCGATCCAGATAATTAATGTCGCACCAACCAACCCAACCCGTCGAAGGGCGATTTTTTCAAACCTGCCCAGAGAGGCCCCAGCCCACGTACAATGGTAGCACCCCAGCCCATCTCGCCATCGTATTTGTTATTAAGAGCTGGCGTATATACGCGATAAAAGAGGTAAACACACATCACGGCGCTATGTTCTACGTCTCCAGATACCGGCCTGCAGGGTGCTCGGCCACCAAAACGCCTCTCTCATTTTGCTGGAAGTACACGCTTTTAGCCCTGCAGGAGCCAGGTTTTGGTGAGGAATAGATAGACTATATACAGTATAGGGTCTCAAAGTCTTATCGGATTGCACGTGACTTTTTTAGAATACTCCGCATTGGTATTCATAGGAGCTAGTATCCGAGTTCTACCAGTTCCGTGATGATGCCACTTTTCAAACATAGTCTTCCTAGATTTGTCACCACAGACACGATGTGTGTACCCAAGGACACATCTATATCTATAGTTTAGAATTTGATGGATTTCAAAAAAATTGGTGGGTTACAAAAAATATCTCGAAAATTTGGACTATATCAAGCCAAAATCAGGTTTGCCACCAAAACTCAACATCGCCAAAACCAAGATGGCGCCTCCACACCTTGAGATGCGCCCCTCTTTGAGCTCAGGGGAAATCCTATGTCTCGTTCCTCGAGATCAGATGATGACGGCGTCTCAGTGTTGTCTTCCTTCTTAAAGGCGCTACCTCGCTCGCTCATGGTGCCCCTCGTGTTGACTTCGGCGATGTTGGACTTATTGTTGGTTCGACTTTGCCGCTTTTGGTTCAGGCTTGATTAGGTTCACGCTTGTATTTTCTATTCGGGCCAAGCATCCCTTGTCTCTCTGTGCTGGGCATCATGTTCACGTTTGCCTGTTCATGTCATGTGTTTACCCCCTCACGAAATGATACACAAGCTTTATGTATTCGCGAAAAAACTCAACTATATTTGTTCAAAATAAGAAATAATTTGGAGATTGCTGTTATTTTGATTATTCCAGCGAGTCTTGAATAATTATATTTATCATAATATAAAACCTCCCATCCAATCTTGGCCCTGACAGTCAACAACTTCTTCAATTCTAAATTAAGTATTTATAATCCGTTGTCCAGTGACGGCTTGTGACCTGGCTAGTTCTTCTCGTCGGCCATGGTTACTAGGAAGTGGACAGTGTGGTGGCGGATGTGGCGTGTCTGCGACTGGGTGGATCTTGGCTGGGTCTTCCGGCCACGCCAGGATGCAACCCTCGTCTGGTGCATGAAGGCACATGCAACTCCGAGGAAAACCCTAGATCTCCTCGAGATCGAGCGATGGCGGTGCTTCTATATCATAGTCCCTCTTGAGGGCATCATTCCTAGAGTTTGATTCGGCCGAAGGGACCAACGGTGGTGACGACAACGTAAGACTTGGTGGAGCAATTGTCGATGAAAATCGAATCAATTTCGGGCATGGTGGAAGATGGCGGCGTCTCAGAAGTCGTTTCCTTGTCGAGGCGTCGTTGTTGCAGTTTGCGTCACCATGTTCGAGATGTTCTGGGGGAAACCCTAGATCTGGGTCTCCTGGATTGGACAATGACGACACTTCCGGTGTCGTTCTCCCATCTGGAGGCACTGTTTTGGAGTAAGTGTTGGCTCGAGGGGGCAAGAGGTGGAGCGTGTTCCATCTTCGGCAAAGACGACAACGAGTCTTGATGGCGTGGCACGGTGGGGTCTCGGTGTTGGACGCGTGTTGATGGACACACGCAGGTGGATGGTGTTGTCTAGCACCATGGTGGCGTCGGTGACAGAAGGGCCTAGCAAGGTTAATGCATTGATCACTCTTGAAGATGGGACGGTGAAAGATGTCGAGAACGGATTATAAAATGTGTGCATGTGGTGCATGCCGAGGGTCCGCTAGACCGCTTGGTGATCCCGGCTCGCCAGTGGGCAGCTTGGTGAGGCCTAGAAATTTCTCAGTAAAACCCTAGCATCTCGGAGTCACCGAACTACAACTCGGTCTGACCGAAACTGCATGTTTAGACTCTGTTAAGTGCTTCGTTGTCACCGAGATTATCAAATCGGTAACTCCGAAATGCTTTCTGCAGAAAACTAAAGTTAAGATTTTGTCACAATTTTTACAAAAACCAGTTGTCTTTTGTGATGCTCATCCACTCTACCTACATCCATCTATTCACAGCGTCAGTTTGCAGAGATGTCTGAGGCCAGTGATAGTTAGAATAGGTCTGAGGAGCAAGTCAACCTCAGTGAGGCACAAGCCCTACTGGTAGTTATGATGAGGGTAGTAGAAGTTGTTGGGGAACGTAGTATATTTCAAAAAAAAATCACACGATCACGCAAGATCTGTCTAGGAGATGCATAGTAACGAGAGGGGAGAGTATGTCTGCGTACCCTCGTAGACCGAAAGCGGAAGCGTTAAGTAACGCGGTTGATGTAGTCGAACGTCTTCGTGATTCAACCGATCAAGTACCGAATGCACGACACCTCCGCGATCTGCACATGTTCAGCTCGGTGACGTCCCTCGAACTATAGATCCAGCTGAGGCCGAGGGAGAGTTTCATCATCACGATGGCGTGTTGACGGTGATGATGAAGTTACCGACGCAGGGCTTCGCCTAAGCACTATGACAATATGACCGAGGTGTGTTTCTGTGGAGGGGGCACCGCACACAGCTAAGAAATCAACTTGTGTGTCTATGAGGTACCCCTCCCCCGTATATAAAGGAGTGGAGGAGGGGGAGGGCCAGCCTCCTAGGGCGCTCCCCGAGGGAGGATTCCTGCTCCTACTGGGAGTAGGTTTCCCCCCTTTCCCTAGTCCAACTAGGAGGGGGAGGGAAGGGGAAGAGGGAGAGAAGGAAAGGGGAGGCCGACCCCCTCCCCAATACGGATTGGGCTTGGGGGGGGGGGCACCCCACCACTTGGCCGCCTCCTCCTCTCTTCCACTATGGCCCATGAAGGCCCATTAACTCCCCGGGGGGTTCCGGTAACCCCCCCGGTACTCCGGTAAATACTTGATACAACTCGGAACCATTCCGCTGTCCGAATATAGTCATCCAATATATCAATATTCATGTCTCGACCATTTTGAGACTCCTCGTCATGTCCGTGATCACATCCGGGACGCTGAACAACCTTCAGTACATCAAATCACATAACTCACAATACATATCGTCATCGAACATTAAGCATGCGGACCCTACGAGTTTGAGAACTATGCAGACATGACTGAGACTCATCTCCGGTCAATAAGCTATAGTGGAACCTGGATGCTCATATTGGTTCCTACATATTCTATGAAGATCTTTATCGGTCAAACCGCATAACAATATACGTTGTTCCCTTTGTCATCGGTATGTTACTTGCCCGAGATTCGATCGTCGATATCATCATACCTAGTTCAATCTCGTTACCGGCAAGTCTCTTTACTTGTTCCGTAATGCATCATCCCGTGACTAACTCATTAGTCACATTGCTTGCAAGGCTCATAGTGATGTGCATTACCGAGAGGGCCCAGAGATACCTCTCCGATACACGGAGTGACAAATCCTAATCTCGATCTATGCTAACTCAAAAAACATCATCAGAGACACCTGTAGAGCATCTTTATAATCACCCAGTTACTTTGTGACATTTGATAGCACACAAGGTGTTCCTCCGGTATTCGGGAGTTGCATAATCTCATAGTTTGAGGAACATGTATAAGTCATGAAGAAAGCAATAGCAATAAACTAAACGATCATAGTGTTGAGCCAACGGAAGGGTCTTATCCATCACATCATTCTCTAATCATGTGATCCCAATCATCAAATGACAAGACATGTCTATGGCTAGGAAACTTAACCATCTTTGATTAACGAGCTAGTCAAGTAGAGGCATACTAGGGACACTTTGTTTGTCTATGTATTCACACATGTACTAAGTTTTCGGTTAATACAATTCTAGCATGAATAATAAACTTTTATCATGATATAAGGAAATATAAACAACAACTTTATTATTGCCTCTAGGGCATATTTCCTTCAGTCTCCCACTTCCACTAGAGTCAATAATCTAGTTCACATCGTCATGTGATTTCACACCAATAGTTCACATCTTTATGTGATTAGTTCACATCTTCATGTGACTAATACCCAAAGGGTTTTTACTAGAGTCAATAATCTTGTTCACATCGCTATGTGATTAACACCCAAAGAGTGATCATGCTTTGCTTGTGAGAGAAGTTTAGTCTACGGGTCTGCAACATTCAGATCCGTATGTATTTTGCAAATTTCTGTGTCTACAGTACTCTGCACAGAGCTACTCTAGCTAATTGTTCCCACTTTCAATATGTATCTAGATCGATACTTAGAGTCATCTAGATCGGTGTCAAAAGCTTGCATCGACGTAACTCTTTACGACGATCTCTTTTATCACCTCCATAACCGAGAAATATTTCCTTAGTCCTCTAAGGATAATTTTGACCGCTGTCCACTCTTGTACTCCCTTGCCAAAATCATGCTAAGTTATACAATAGGACTAGTACACAGCATAGCATACTTTATAGAACCTATGACTGAGGCATATGGAATGACTTTTCATTCTCTTTCTATTTTCTGCCGTGGTCGGGTTTTGAGTCTTTACTCAACTTCACACCTTGCAACACAGGCAAGAACTCCTTCTTTGACTGTTCCATTTTGAACTACTTCAAAATCTTGTCAAGGTATGTACTCATTGAAAAAAGCTTATCAAGCGTCTTGATCTATCTCTATAGATCTTGATGCTCAATGTGTAAGCTTGATAAGACTTGATGCTCAATGTGTATTCTTTATGCTCAATGAAAAACTCCTTCCAAACACTCCTTTATGCTTTCCAGAAAATTCTACATCATTTCCGATCAACAATATGTCACTCACATATACTTATCAGAAAGGCTGTAGTGCTCCCACTCACTTTCTTGTAAATACAGGCTTCACCGCAAGTCTGTATAAAACTATATGCTTTGATCACACTATCAAAGAGCATATTCCAACTCTGAGAGGCTTGCACCAGTCCATAAATGGATCGCGGGAGCTTGCACACTTTGTTAGTACTTTAGTATCGACAAAACCTTCTGGTTGCATCATATACAACTCTTCTTTAATAAATCCATTAAGGAACGCAGTTTTGACATCCATTTGCCAGATTTCATAAAATGCGGCAACTGCTAACATGATTCAGACAGACTTTTAAGCATCGATACGAGTGAGAAAATCTCATCATAGTCAACACTTTGAACTTGTCGAAAACCTTTTTGCGACAATTCAAGCTTTGTAGATAGTAACACTACTATCAGCGTCCGTCTTCCTCTTGAAGATCCATTTATTCTCAATGGCTCGCCGATCATCGGGCAAGTCAATCAAAGTCCATACTTTGTTCTTTATACATGGATCCCATCTCAGATTTCATGGCCTCAAGCCATTTTGCGGAATCTGGGCTCATCATCGCTTCCTCATAGCTTGTAGGTTCGTCATGGTCTAGTAACATGACTTCCAGAGCAGGATTACCGTACCACTCTGGTGTGGAACGTACTCTGGTTGACCTACGAGGTTTGATAGTAACTTGATCTAAAGTTTCATGATCATCATCATTAACTTCCTCACTAATTGGTATAGGCATCACTCGAGCTGATTCTAGTGATGAGCTACTTTCCAATTCGAGAGAAGATACAATTACCTCATCAAGGTCTACTTTCCTCCCACTCACTTCTTTCGAGAGAAACTCCTTCTCTAGAAAGGATCCACTCTTAGCAACAAAGATCTTGCCTTTGGATCTGTGATAGAAGGTGTACCCAACAGTTTCCTTTTTGGGTATCCTATGAAGACGTACTTCTCCGATTTGGGTTTGAGCTTATCAGGCTGAAACTTTTTCACATAAGCATTGCAACCCCAAACTTTAAGAAACGACAGCTTAGGTTTCTTGCTAAACCACAGTTCATACGGTGTCGTCTCAACGGATTTTTAGATGGTGCCCTATTTAACATGAATGTTGTTGTCTCTAATCTAGAACCCCAAAACAACAGTGGTAAATCGGTAAGAGACATCATAGATCACACCATATCTAATAAAGTACGGTTACGACGTTCGGACACACCATTACTCCGTGGTGTTCCAGGTGGCATGAGTTGTGAAACTTATTCCACATTGTTTTTAAATGAAGGCCAAACTCGTAACTCAAATATTTGCCTCCACGATCAGATCGTAGAAACTTTATTTTCTTGTTACGATGATTCTTAACTTCACTCTGAATTTCTTTGAATTTTTCAAATGTTTCAGACTTGTGTTTCATTAAGTAGATATACCCATATCTGCTTAAATCATCTGTGTAGGTCAGAAAATAATGATACCCGTCGCGAGCCTCAACACTCATCGGACCGCATACATCAGTATATATTATTTCCAACAAGTCAGTGGTTCGCTCCATTGTTCCGGAGAACGGAGTCTTAGTCATCTTGCCCATGAGGCATGGTTCGCAAGCATCAAATGATTCATAATCAAGTGATTCCAAAAATCCATCCGCATGGAGTTTCTTCATATGCTTTACACCAATATGACCTAAACGGCAGTGCCACTAGTATGTTGCACTATCATTATCAACTTTGCATATTTTGGCATCAATATTATGAATATGTGTATTACTACGATCGAGATTCAATAAACCATTCACCTTGGGTGTATGACCACAGAAGGTTTTATTCATGTATACAGAATAACAATTATTCTTTGACTTAAATGAATAACCGTATTGCAATAAACATGATCCAAACATATTATGCTCAATGCAAACACCAAATAACATTTATTTTAGGTTCAACACTAATCCCGAAGGTAAAGGGAGTGTGCGATCGTGATCTTATCAATCTTGGAATTACTTCCAACACACATCGTCACCTCGCCCTCAACTAGTCTCTGTTCATTTTGTAACTCTTGTCTCAAGTTACTAATCATAGCAACTGAACCAGTATCAAATACCTAGGGGCTACTATGAACACTAGTAAAGTACACATCAATAACATGTATATCATATATATACATTTGTTCACTTTTCCATCCTTCTTATCTGCCAAGTATTTGGGGCAGTTCCGCTTCTAGTGAATATTTCCTTTGCAGTAGAAGCACTCAGTTTCAGGCTTGGGTCTAGCTTTGGCCTTCTTCATGGGAGTGGCAACTTGCTTGCCATTCATCTTGAAGTTCCTTTTCTTTCCCTTGCTCTTTTACTTGAAACTAGTGGTCTTGTCAACCATCAACACTTGATGCTTTTCTTGATTTCTACCTTCACCGATTGCAGCATCACGAAGAGCTCGGGAATCGTTTTACGTCATCCCTTGCATATTATAGTTCATCACTAAGTTCCAGTAACTTGCTGATAGTGACTAGAGAACTCTGTCAATCACTATCTTATCTGGAAGAATAACTCCCACTTGATTCAAGCACTTTGTAGTACCCAGACAATCTGAGCACATGCTCACTGGTTGAGCTATTCTCCTCCATCTTGTAGGCAAAGTACTGTCAGAGGTCTCATACCTCTCGACACGGGCATGAGTCTGAAATACTAATTGTAACTCTTGGAACATCTTATATGCTCTGTGGCGTTCAAAACGTTTTTTAAGTCCCGGTTCTAAGCCGTAAAGCATGGCGCACTAAACTATCAAGTAGTCATCATACCGAGCTTTCCAAACATTCAAAACGTCTGCCTCTGCTCCTGCAATAGGTCCGTCACCTAGCGGTGCATCAAGGACATAATTCTTCTGTGCAGCAATGGGGATAATCCTCATATCATGGAGCGAGTCCGCATCATTGCTACTAGCATCTTTCAACATAGTTTTTCTCTAGGAACAGATCATAAATAAAACGGGAAAGCTATACACGAGCAATTGATCTACAACATAGATATGCAAAAAACTTCCAGGACTAAGTTCATGATAAATTAAATTTCAATTACTCATAGTACTTAAGAACTCCCACGTAGATAGACATCCCTCTAGTCATCTAAATGATCACGTGATCCATATCAACTAAACCTTGTCTGATCATCACGTGAGATGGAGTAGTCTTCAATGGTGAACATCTCTATGTTGATCATATCTAATATATGATTCACGTTCGACCTTTCGGTCTCCAGCGTTTCGAGGCCATATCTGCATATTCTAGGCTCGTCAAGTTTAACCCGAGTATTCCGCGTGTGCAAAACTGTCTTGCACCCGTTGTATGTGAACGTAGAGCTTATCACACCCGATCATCACGTGGTGTCTCGTCATGACGAACTGTTGCAACGGTGCATACTCATGGAGAACACTTATACCTTGAAATTTAGTGAGGGATCATCTTATAATGCTACCGCCGTACTAAGCAAAATAAGATGCATAAAGGATAAACATCACATGCAATCAATATAAGTGATATGATATGGCCATCATCATCTTGTGCCTTTGATCTCCATCTCCAAAGCACCGTCATGATCACCATCGTCACCGGCTTGACACCTTGATCTCCATCGTCGCATCGTTGTTGTCTCACCAACTATTGTTTCCACGACTATCGCTACCGCTTAGTGATAAAGTAAAGCAATTACCTGGCGATTGCATTTCATACAATAAAGTAACAACCATATGGCTCCTGCCGGTTGCCGATAACTTTGTTACAAAACATGATCATCTTATACAACAATTTATATAATCATGTCTTGACCATATCACATCACAACATGCCCTGCAAAAACAAGTTAGACGCCCTCTACTTTGTTGTTGCAAGTTTTACATGGCTGCTACGGGCTTAGCAAGAACTTCTCTTACCTACGCATAAAAACCACAACGTGTTATAGTGATTGCTTTTTGATCTTCAGAAAGAACCCTCTTCATTGAATCCGATTCAACTAAAGTTGGAGAAACAGACACCCGCCAGCCACCAGTGTGCAAAGCACGTCGGTAGAACCAGTCTCATGAACACGGTCATGTAATGTTGGCTCGGACCGCTTAATCCAACAATACCGCCGAATCAAGAAACAACTAGTGACGACAAGCAATATATATATATATATATACCCACGCCCACAACTCCTTTGTGTTCTACTCGTGCATATAACATCTACGCATAGACCTGGCTCTGATACCACTGTTGGGGAACGCAGTATTTCAAAAAATTCCTACAATCATGCAAGATCTATCTAGGAGATGCATAGTAACGAGAGGGGAGAGTATGTCTACATACCCTCATAGACCGAAAGCGGAAGCATTAAGTAACGCGGTTGATGTAGTCGAACGTCTTCGCGATTCAACCGATCAAGTACCGAACGCACTGAAGGAAATATGCCCTAGAGGCAATAATAAAGTTGTTATTTATATTTCCTTATATCATGATAAATGTTTATTATTCATGCTAGAATTGTATTAACCAGAAACTTAGTACATGTGTGAATACATAGACAAACAGAGTGTCACTAGTATGCCTCTACTTGACTAGCTCGTTAATCAAAGATGGTTAAGTTTCCTAGCCATGGACAAAGAGTTGTCATTTGATGAACGGGATCACATCATTAGAGAATGATGTGATTGACTTGACCATCCGTTAGCTTAGCACTTTGATCGTTTAGTTTACTGTTATTGCTTTCTCCATGACATATACATGTTCCTATGACTATG
The DNA here is from genome assembly GCF_003073215.2 of Triticum urartu. Lineage (NCBI taxonomy): Eukaryota > Viridiplantae > Streptophyta > Magnoliopsida > Poales > Poaceae > Triticum > Triticum urartu. Next base: position 64,536,719 of record NC_053024.1, read on the forward strand.
AGATTATGCAACTCCCGAATACCGGAGGAACACTTAGTGTGCTATCAAATGTCACAACGTAACTAGGTGACTATAAGATGCTCTACAGGTGTCTCCGATGGTGGTTCTTGAGTTGGCATAGATCGAGATTAGGATTTGTCACCCTATGTATCGAAGAGGTATCTCTGGGCCCTCTCGGTAATGCACATCTCTATAAGCCTTGCAAGCAATGTGACTAATGAGTTAGTTACGAGATGTTGCATTACGAAACGAGTAAAGATACTTGCCGGTAACGAGATTGAACTAGGTATTGAGATACCGACGATCGAATCACGGGCAAGTAACATACCGATGACAAAGGGAACAACGTATGTTGTTATGCGGTGTCGGTGTCAAAACCGGCGGATCTCGGGTAGGGGGTCCCGAACTGTGCGTCTAAGGCAGATGGTAACAGGAGGCAGGGGACACGATGTTTTACCCAGGTTCGGGCCCTCTTGATGGAGGTAAAACCCTACGTCCTGCCTGATTTATTCTTGATGATATGGGTATTACAAGAGTTGATCTACCACGAGATCGGAGAGGCTAAACCCTAAAAGCTAGCCTACGGTTTGTTTGTTGTTGTCCTACGGACTAAACCCTCCGGTTAATATAGACACCGGAGGGGGCTAGGGTTACACAGAGTCAGTTACAATGGGAGGAGATCTACATATCCGTATTGCCAAGCTTGCCTTCCACGCCAAGGAAAGTCCCATCCGGACACAGGACGAAGTCTTCAATATTGTATCTTCATAGTCCAATAGTCCGGCCAAAGGATATAGTCCGGTTGTCCGGAGACCCCCTAATCCAGGACTCCCTCAGTAGCCCCTGAACCAGGCTTCAATGACGATGAGTCCGGCGCATAGTGTTGTCTTCGGCATTGCAAGGCGGGTTCCTCCACCGAATACACCCCTGCAAAATAAGTTCCACATACTACCGTAGAGAGAATAATATTTCCACAAATCTAATTTGCTGACTCATTTTGTCAACGTGACGTTTTATCATGGCCCGGTGATTATTCGAACCGTTTCCTTTAACTAGCCCCGCACATAACGCGAGGCAGTTTCTTGACACGTCTTGTCAAAGCAGAGATCGTGTTCCCCTTATCACAGGATTCTCATCAATACGGGTGTGGGTAACCCAACCGCGCCATCGATTACGGTGCTTGGGGGATAAGCGAGTTTTACCAGGCTAGTGGGGGCGCACAGTTTCGGCCGCCCTTATAAAGGGATAAGGTTTAACCTTTCTCTACCCATGCCTTCTTCCTCCTTGCTCATCCGTTCTTGCGCACTCAAGCCCCAACGCCCAAGTCTGCATCTTTCTCCCCAACCTCCTCCAAACATGTCCGGAGCGGGAGGGAAGTGGATGGCTTCCTCCGTTACGGAGGAACACATCAAAAAGCTGCGCAGAGCCGGATACTTAGCCACGAATATCGCGCATCAGCTGCCCGCTGCGGGGCAGATCGTCCCTACCCCGGAACCTCGTGAGAGGGTAGTTTTCCTCCACCACTTCCTCCGCGGACTGGGGTTTCCCCTTCATCCATTCGTCCGTGGTCTCATGTTCTACTACGGGCTGGACTTTCATGATCTGGCCCCGAACTTTATCCTCAACATTTCGGCGTTCATCGTCGTCTGTGAGGCCTTTCTCCGCATCCGCCCCACTTTGGTCTGTGGCTGAAGACCTTTAATATCAAGCCGAAGGTGGTGGGCGGCCAACAAGCAGAATGCGGCGGAGCCATGGTGGGCAAGATGCCCAATGTTATATGGCTCGAAGGCTCCTTCATGGAGACCATAAAGGGGTGGCAATCGGCGTGGTTCTACATCATCGAGCCGCGCGACACCAACTGGGTGCCTGCCCCCGAGTTCTGATCCGAATTCCCTACACGGCTCACTTCCTGGAAAGAGAAGAGCCTATCGTGGGGTTCATCGGTAGAGCAGGACGAACTCCAGAAATGTATCCGGAACATGGCAAGCAAGAAACTCAAGCTTGTCAACATAGTCCAGGTCATGCTCATCCGCCGGATCCTCCCGTGTCAACAACGTGACTTCAACTTGTGGGAGTTTGACCCGGCCCAGCGCCAAACTCTGAGTGAGCTCTTCGACACGATGCACAAGGACGTCTGGAGGGTGCTGTTCAAGGGCGCCGAGGTCCCTCCCTCTCTCACCGAGGATTGCGGACTAAGCGCGAAGCGGCGAGCGCATTCGGTAAGTTCTATACATCCGGTGGGATATTTATTTCTCCTAGCTTAACCATGTGCAAGGTCTGAGCTCGCATGCCTTTGACATGACTGGGTGGAGGCATCGGAGCAGATCAACTGTCCGGCCCCTCTGCCCGGAGGCAATGCGGATGCTCTCCTGACGGAGATGCTGACTCCGGCTCCTTACAAGGTGCCGGAGAAGACCAAGAAGGCCAAGGGAACCCGAAAGAGTTCCCGGCGCCAGGTGATATCGGACTCATCGTCCGATGACTCCTCGGCGCACTCCTCCCACGAAGACAAGGAGGAAGATGAAGAGGCTCCCCCTCCAGTCGGGGGAGACAAGAAAATGAAGGCCGCCCCAACTGGGGGGGGGGGGGCGAAGGGTCCAAGAAGGGAAGGACTCTCCTTTCCGACAGTTCCACCACCGCCGCCGGAGGCGAAGACGAGTGGCTGCTCAGGGCCAAGCCCCTGGCGAAGTCGTAAGTATTCGGATATAGAGGAACTCATAGCATTCCTTTGTCGCACTGCTTCTCCTAACGCCGAATTGTGATTATGCAGACCGCCCCAAGCCCGTATCGACGTATCTTCGTCGGACGGCTCCCTGGACTCGTCGGATATGGATAGCGATCCACTTCCGACCGCCACCTCCCCTTGCCCTACGGACAACACCGAGGTGTTGTCTCAAGAGGCACCGGGTCGAGGGGAGACAGTCCTGGAGGCGCCTCAAAGCGACCTTCCGGACTTCGGGAGCAGAGGGAGCAAGGCCCCCGAGGGCTCCGAGTTCGGCCCTCAGCCGAACACCGCGCCGGAACCTCCAGTGGTTTCGGACTCGGGCAGGTGGCCTCCTTCCAAGAGGGGCAAGACGCCTGTGCTGGTGACCTCTGTCCATCCAGAGGCACCGGACAATCTCCTGGGAGCGCTTCGCAGCGCTTCCATCGACGAGGAGCACCGCACTATTATGAGTGCGGTGGTCCAGAAGGTTCAGTCCGCCAGGAGCGGACTGACTGAAGCCTATGCCAGCCTTCTAACAGGCTTTGAGGTAAGTATTTAAAATATACGAAAAATATTACCGCATAGACAGTAGCCCCTGATGCTCTGTTCAGTGTTCATAAAGAAAAGCCGAATAGAGGATCGAACAGTATCGCAGGAGTCTAATATAAGTATGTATGTATGCATATGCAGGCTTCGTTGCTGACCTCTACCGCACTGACAGCGGAGGTCGCCGTATTAAAGCAGGACCTCGAAGGGTCTCAGAAAGAGCTCGGCCTTGCTAAGAGGCAGCTCGAGGAGAACAAAGGTAAGTAGTACCTAGTCTGGATATATAAAAAGAATGCGATTACAAAATGACAGGATCACCGTAAATTTGCCAGGGGCCACGGCCGAGGTGGCGACCCTGAAGCAAGCGCTATCCGAGGCCGAAAACAAAGCGGCCAAGGAGCGCATCGAGCGGGAAAGGCAGGAGGCTCGAGTGGGCGAGGTGCAGCAAGAGCTCCACGCTCTCGTGACGAAGCACGGGGCGTTGGAGCTTGACTTGAAGACGCGAGAGTCCGAGCTTGCCGCAGCCCTCGAGAGCGCAAAGAATGCCAAGGCCGAAGCCCAAAAGGCCCTCCAGGAGATTGATGCGATGAAGAAGATAGCGGCGGGTAAGGCATTCTATATGCAAAGCAAGCATGTGAAAGTAAATTACTTGTTACTTACCCGAATCCGGAGCTCTCCAGGAGCATTCGCAGATTTTCCCCGCAGCATGTCGGATGCCGCGAAATTTTACTGGGCCGAGGAGGGAAGCTCGATGGAGAAGTTGTTCTGGGCCCAGTATACTGGGACCGAACACCTGGTGCCTATGAGCGACCAGCTAAAGCAGCTGGTCGAGCTGCACAAGGCGGCCAAACAGGCCATGAAGGGCTTTATAGTCCGGATGTGGCCTGGCGACGCCCTTCCCAACAGCTACTTCGGCCTGGTGAGGCGGCTTGTCGATGCCTGCCCATGGCTGGAAGTCATCAAGCGGTCCGTCTGCATCGAAGGTGCATGCCGGGCCTTCGCCCGTGTGAAGGTGCAATGGGCCAAGATGGATGCCGTGAAGCTGATTAAGGAAGGGCCGCCGGAGGGCGAGGAGCATCGCCACCCCGAGATGTACTATGAGGGTGTCCTGAAGGGTGCCCGTCTCGTAGCGGACAAGTGTGCGAAAGATATAATATTTGAGTAAACTTGCTCGTGTAATCCTGTATTTATGAAAGCTTGTTCATATGCACTATGCAACGCTTGTTTGAATTTAAAATATTACCTTCTGTTCGGTTGTTTATCAAATCTGAGAGATGGCTAGTCGTCGGCTTCTGCCCCCATGCCACGAGTGCTGGGGTGTTCGGGATAAACTTGAGCACTCTTGTTCCCATTTTTGGGTCCTTCGAGGGAGGTGCTCAGCACAACGAACAAGGCAATCGGATTATGATGCGTTATCACTCTCACTTAGCCATAGAATTCTATAATTTTAAATTTCAGCGAAGCCCCTAGTATTCGGAAGGCCGAACTCGGAGCGCGATACACGCCTTAAGCCGGACAGGGCCGACTCCTCGCTCTAAGCGGCATAAGTCTTTAAGGACTCGAAAACCTCTCGAACAGCGACCTGTCTCTCGCGTTATCATGACAGTCAGTTTTAGCTTTCTCTACTGAGGTGCTTAGCCCAGCAGAACCGGGGCACAATCGCAGTAGTTCTCCCAGTCCTACCATAGCCGATATAGCGGAACGTAAGGTACCAAAACATGGGAGCCGGGCAAACCCAACTATTGACCCAAGACATGATTCGGAGCTGATGCATATAATGCTATAAGTTCGGGGTGCCGCACTATCGAAAGTGTTCGGACTTCTCACGCCGTATTATGGGGTATGCTTAAGCCCCTGGCTATTGGTCGTACCAGAGTGTACGGGTGCTTGATGTCATGAATGAACATATATAAAAAAAAGAAGAATGCAATAAAAAGCCTTAATGCAATGCATTGTTTATTCAAAAACGTGCGTTAAAGCAGAATGATACAGGTAGTGCGATAAGCAAAAAGCAGGACTATGTCCCCTCCAAGGGCAAGCTGAGGAATAATATTAAAGAAAGTATTTCACTCGTTATCGTAATCCACCTGGGAGTTCCGTGGTGTGATGTAGCTTTCTGCCTCCTTGGTTGCTACATCATGTGTTCGGCAATCATGCTGCCGGACAGGGTTTTCAGAGATTAATGTCCTGAAAGAGAGAAAAATAACAAAGCGCGAAGCCCCTAGTGAGGTTTAAGCCGCGTCTTGGGGCATGCCATAGTCGTGCCCCCTTCCCCGCCTGTGCCCATGGTATTTTTAATGCATAATTATGTACACGTGGCACGGGTTTCGCCATTTGGCTGGGACCGGGTTGGGGGCCGCATTGCTCTGCGAGCTCGGAATGTGCCAGGCGGTCCCGTTGTCGATTACTCCGGGCGCGCTTGAAGTTGTCCGGGTCCTTAATCGCCGAACTAGTGGATTGCCTTAAGAGGCTGCTTTGTGCTTCTGCTGCGAGGGCCGCAGTGTGCTCCTCCGTTCGGAGAGAGCGCTCTGTGTTTCCATTAACTGTAATGACCCCCCGAGGTCCTGACATCTTGAGCTTGAGGTATGCATAATGCGGTACCGCATAGAATCTCGCAAATGCGGTTCGCCCAAGCAGTGCATGATAGCCACTGCGGAACGGGACTATATCGAAGATTAACTCTTCGCTTCGGAAGTTATCCGGGGATCCGAAGACCACTTCCAGTGTGACTGAGCCTGTGCAGTGGGCCTCTACACCTGGTATGACACCTTTAAAGGTCGTTTTTGTGGGTTTGATCCGTGAGGGGTCTATACCCATTTTGCGCAATGTGAACTGATAAAGCAGGTTCAGGCTGCTGCTGCCATCCATAAGGACTCGAGTGAGGTGAAATCCGTCAATGATTGGGTCTAGGACCAGTGCGGCGAATCCGCCATGACGGATACTAGTGGGGTGGTCCCTGCGATCGAAAGTGATCGGACAGGAGGACCATGGGTTGAACGTTGGGGCGACTGGCTCCAACGCATATACGTCCCTGAGCGCACGCTTCCGCTCCCTCTTGGGGATGTGGGTTGCGTATATCATGTTCACCGTTCGCACTTGTGGGGGGAACCTCTTCTGTCCTCCGGTATTCGGCTGCCGGGGCTCCTCCTCGTCATCGCTATGTGGCCCCTTATCTTTGTTTTCGGCAATTAACTTGTCGGCCTGCTTGAACACCCAACAATCCCTGTTGGTGTGGTTGGCTGGCTTGTCGGGGGTGCCGTGTATTTGACATGAGCGATCGAGTATACGGTCCAAACTGGACGGGCCCGGAGTGCTTCTTTTGAATGGCTTTTTCCGCTGAACGGGTTTAGAGCCTTTGAATCCGGCATTGACTGTCGTATCCTCGGTATTGTCGCTGTTAATGCGGCGCTTATGTTTGTTGTGACGTGACCTGCTATTGCCGTCCTTGGTATCCGAAGTGCCATGGTTCTTTGATATGTTATTACTGCGAGCCAGCCAGCTGTCTTCTCCCGCACAAAAGCGGGTCATGAGTGTCGTGAGGGCTGCCATAGATTTCGGCTTTTCCTGACCAAGGTGCCGGGCTAGCCACTCGTCGCGGATGTTGTGCTTGAAAGCTGCTAGGGCCTCTGCATCCGGGCAGTCGACGATTTGATTTTTCTTTGTTAGGAACCGTGTCCAGAATTGCCTGGCCGATTCCTCTGGCTGCTGAATTATGTGGCTCAAGTCATCGGCATCTGGTGGTCGCACATAAGTGCCCTGAAAGTTGTTGAGGAATGCGGCTTCTAGATCTTCCCAACAGCCAATGGACTCTGCTGGCAAGCTATTGAGCCAATGCCGAGCTGGTCCTTTGAGTTTGAGTGGGAGGTATTTAATGGCGTGTAGATCATCACCGCGTGCCATGTGGATATGCAGGAGAAAATCCTCGATCCATACCGCAGGATCTGTTATGCCATCGTATGATTCTATATTTACGGGTTTGAAACCCTCTGGGATTTGATGATCCATTACTTCGTCTGTGAAGCATAAGGGGTGTGCGGCGCTTCTGTACTGGGCTATATCGCGACGCAGCTCCAATGAGTCTTGCCCGCTGTGCTCGGCCCGACCGGATTTACTTTTACTATATCCGCGTGACGATTATCGTCTCGCGTAGTGGCGCGTCCTCGTGATCCGTAGATCGATCTTGCTTGTTTTGCTTTGTCCTCCAATATGTCTCGCAGGTCTGGCGTATTTCCCCATGCCTTTTTATTTGAATGGCGTCGGGGTGCAGGATGAGCTTTTGGCTGGAATGCCTCTCTGTCGCGTCCACGAGGTGGCCGGTCAGCCATGTCATACGCTTCTTCCTCCAGTCGGGGTAGCAACCTGCATTTTGGGTAACTCTTGGAGGGCGTTCGAGTTTATATTCCTCGGCCGCCAGGACTTCAGTCCATCTGTCAGCTAGCAGATCTTGATCAGCTTGAAGCTGATGCTGCTTCTTCTTAAGGCTATTTGTCGTGGCTATAAGCCGGCGCTTGAAGCGCTCTTGTTCGACGGGGTCCTCTGGCACGACGAATTCGTCATCGTCGAGGCTTGCCTCGTCTTCGGAGGGAGGCATGTATTATCATCCTCCTCATCTGCCGCTCTCTCAGGAGGGCTGGCCTCTCCATCCTCCTGCCCTAAATCGTGCCGGAGGGGATTATTACCATCTTCGGCACTATCCGGAGTGCTATTATCTCCTGTGACGGTATCACCACTTTTGCTTTGGCGGGACTTAGAGCGGCACCGCTGACGTCGGCGCTTGGGTTGCTTCTTGGAGGGGTCATCCTCCGCTGTCTCGTCGCCATTGCCTTCTTTGGCTGTGTCCACCATGTATATATCGTATGATGAGGTGGCTTTCCAGTGCCCTATAGGCGTTGGTTCCTGTTCATCTCCTGCATCGTCGTCCATACCGTCGATGTCTTCGGAGTCGAAGTCGAGCATGTCGGTCAAGTCATCGACAGTGGCTATGAAGTGGGTGGTGGGTGGGCGTCGAATTTCTTCGTCGTCCGCATCCCAATCCTGCCGGTCATAATCCGGCCAGGACTCTCCTGACAAAGAGAGAGACCTTAGTGAATTCAGTATGTCAACGAAGGGCGAGTGCTGAAAGATATCCGTGGCAGTGAACTCCATGATCGGCGCCCAATCAGATTCGATTGGCAGGGGCGCGGATGGTTCAGAGTTCGGAGAGAGTCCGGCAATGTGGAGTCACGGGCCTCGCGAAGGATAAGGTTGGTGTTTGGTTCGATCTCCGTTGAGGCTGCTGCCTCCGCGGCGGGGTCTAACCACCCGCCCTCGGTCGGCGCAGCTGGCTCCGAATTAAAGGTCGGAGCGGATGCGGGTGCAGCCTCTAGGACATTGTTCGGCGGCAGAGCTAAATCATGCGCATCCTGACAGTGCGGCGCACTCAGCAGGGGCTCGAATCCATCGAAGATCAAGTCTCCGCGGATATCGGCCGTGTAGTTTAAGCTTCCAAACCTGACCTGATGGCCAGGGGCGTAGCTTTCAATCTGCTCCAGATGGCCAAGCGAATTGGCCCGCAGTGCAAAGCCGTCGAATACAAAAATCTGTCCAGGGAGAAAAGCCTCACCCTGGACTGCATCGCTAACGATGATCGAAGGAGCCATCAAGCCTGATGATGACGACACAGAGGAACTCTCAATGAAAGCACCAATGTTAGTGTCAAAACCGACGGATCTCGGGTAGGGGGTCCCGAACTGTGCGTCTAAGGCGGATGGTAACAGGAGGCAGGGGACACGATGTTTTACCCAGGTTCGGGCCCTCTTGATGGTGGTAAAACCCTACGTCTTGCTTGATTTATTCTTGATGATATGGGTATTACAAGAGTTGATCTACCACGAGATCGGAGAGGCTAAACCCTTAAAGCTAGCCTATGGTTTGTTTGTTGTTGTCCTACGGACTAAACCCTTCGGTTTATATAGACATCGGAGGGGGCTAGGGTTACACAGAGTCGGTTACAATGGGAGGAGATCTACATATCCGTATTGCCAAGCTTGCCTTCCACGCCAAGGAAAGTCCCATCTGGACACAGGACGAAGTCTTCAATCTTGTATCTTTATAGTCCAATAGTCCGGCTGTCCGGAGACCCCCTAATCCAGGACTCCCTCATGCGGTTTGACCGATAAAGATCTTCGTAGAATATGTAGGAACCAATATGAGCATCCAGGTTCCGCTACCGATTATTGACTGGAGACGAGTCTCGGTCATGTCTACATAGTTCTCGAACCCGTAGGGTCTGCACGCTTAATGTTCGGTGACGATCGGAATTATGAGTTTATGTGTTTTGATGTACCGAAGGTAGTTCAGAGTCCCGGATGTGATCACGGACATGACGAGGAGTCTCGAAATGGTCGAGACATAAAGATTGATATATTGGATGGCTATGTTCGGACACTGGAAGTGTTCCGGGAGGTCTCGGATAAAACCCGGAGTGCGGTTACCGGACCCCCCTCCGGGAAGTTATTGGACCCTTAGTGGGCTTTAGGGGAGAGAGAGGGAAGCAGCCAGGAGGTGGCACCCCCCAAGGGAGTCCGAATTGGACTAGGGGAGGGGGCGCGACCCCTCTTTCCCTGTCCCTTCCCCTCTCCTTCCTCCCCCCTCCTAGTAGGACTGGGAAAGGAGGAATCCTACTCCTACTAGGAGGAGGATTCCTCCCCCCTTGGCGCGCCCTCTAGGGCCAGCCGGCCTCCTCCTCCCCTCATTTATATACGGGGGAAGGTGGCACCCCATAGACACACAAGTTGATTGTTTAGCCGTGTGCGGTGCCCCCCTCCACAGATTTCCACCTCGGTCATATCATTATAGAGCTTAGGCGAAGCCCTACGTCGGTAACTTCATCATCATCGTCACCATGCCGTCATGCTGGCGAAACTCTCCCCCGACCTCAGCTGGATCTAGAGTTCGTGGGACGTCACCGAGCTGAACGTGTGCAGATCACGGAGGTGTCGTACCTTCGATGCTAGGATCGGTTGGATCGTGAAGACGTATGACTACATCAACCGCGTTACTTAACACTTCCGCTTTCGGTCTATGAGGGTACGTGGACACACTCTACCCACTCGTTGCTATGCATCTCCTAGATAGATCTTGCGTGAGCGTAGGAAAATTTTGAAATACTGCGTTCCCCAACAGTGGCATCCGAGCCAGGTCTATGCGTAGATGTTATATGCACGAGTAGAACACAAAGGAGTTGTGCGCGTGGGTATATACATATTGCTTGCCATCACTAGTTTATTCTTGATTCAGCGGTATTGTTGGATGAAGCGGCTCAGACCGACATTACGCGTACGCTTACGTGAGACTGGTTCTGCCGATGTGCTTCGCACACAGGTGGATAGTGGGTGTCAGTTTCTCCAACTTTAGTTGAATCGGATTCAATGAACAGGGTTCTTTCTGAAGATCAAAAAGCAATCACTATACCGCATTGTGGTTTTTGATGCGTAGGTAAGAACGGTTCTTGCTCAGCCCGTAGCAGCCACGTAAAACTTGCAACAACAAAGTAGAGGACGTCTAACTTGTTTTTGCAGGGCATGTTGTGATGTGATATGGTCAAGACATGATGCTAAATTTTATTGTATGAGATGATCATGTTTTATAACAGAGTTATCGGCAACTGGCAGGAGCCATATGGTTGTCGCTTTATTGTATGAAATGCAATCGCCATGTAATTGCTTTACTTTATCACTAAGTGGTAGCGATACTCGTAGAAGCAATAGTTGGTGAGATGGCAACGATGCTTTGACGAAGATCGAGGTGTCAAGCTGGTGACGATGGTGATCATGACGGTGCTTCGGAGATGGAGATCAAAGGCACAAGGTGATGATGGCCATATCATATCACTTATATTGATTGCATGTGATGTTTATCCTTTATGCATCTTATTTTGCTTAGTTCGGCGATAGCATTATAAGGTGATCTCTCACTAAATTTCAAGGTACAAGTGTTCTCCCTGAGTATGCACCGTTGCTACAGTTTGTCGTGCTGAGATACCATGTGATGATCGGGTGCGATAAGCTCTACGTTCACATACAACGGGTGCAAGACAGTTTTGCACACACAGAATACTCAGGTTAAACTTGACGAGCCTAGCATATGCAGATATGGCCTCGGAACACTGAGATCGAAAGGTCGAGCATGAATCATATCATAGATATGATCAACATAGTGATGTTCACCATTGCAAACTTCTCCATCTCATGTGGTGATCAGACATGTTAAGTTGATATGGATCACGTGATCATTTAGATGACTAGAGGGATGTCTATCTAAGTGGGAGTTCTTAAGTAATATGATTAATCGAACTTAAATTTATCATGAACTTAGTCCTGATAGTATTTGCATATCTATGTTGTAGATCAATTGCTCACGTATATATCTAAGTGGGAGTTCTTAAGTAATATGATTAATCGAACTTAAATTTATCATGAACTTAGTCCTGATAGTATTTGCATATCTATGTTGTAGATCAATTGCTCACGTATAGCTTCCCTGTTTTATTTTTGATTTGTTCCTAGAGAAAAATAAGTTGAAAGATGTTAGTAGCAATGATGCAGACTAGCTCCGTGATCTGAGGATTATCCTCATTGCTGCACAGAAGAATTATGTCCTTGATGCACCACTAGGTGACAGACCCAATGAAGGAGCAAATGTAGATGTTATGAACATTTGGCAAGCTCGGTATGATGACTACTTGATAGTTTAGTGCACCATGCTTTATGGCTTAGAACTGGGACTTCAAAAACATTTTGAACGCCATGGAGCATATAAGATGTTCCAAGATTTGAAATTAGTATTTCAGACTCATGCCCGTGTCGAGAGGTATGAAACCTCTGACAGTACTTTGCCCACAAGATGGAGGAGAATAGCTCAACAAGTGAGCATGTGCTCAGATTGTCTGGGTACTACAATTGCTTGAATCTAGTGGGAGTTAATCTTCCAGATAAGATAGTAATTGACAGAGTTCTCAAGTCACGATCTGCACATGTTCAGCTTGGTGACATCCCACGAACTCTAGATCCAGCTGAGGTCGAGGGAGAGTTTCATCAGCACGATGACGTGATGATGGTGATGATGAAGTTACCGACGCAGGGCTTCGCCTAAGCTCTACAACGATATGACCAAGGTTGAAATCTGTGGAGGGGGGCTCCGCACACATCTAAACAATCAACTTGTATGTCTATGGGGTGCCCCCTTCCCCCGTATATAAAGGAGGGGAGGAGGAGGCCGGCCTCCTAGGGCGCGCCCCAAGGGGGGATTCCTACTCCAACTAGGAGTAGGTTTCCCCCCTTACCTAGTCCAACTAGGAGGGGGGAGGAACGGGAAGAAGGAGAGAAGGAAAGGGGGGCGGCCCCCCTCCCCAATTCGGATTTGGCTTGGGGGGCGCCCCACCACTTGGCCGCCTCCTCCTCTCATCCACTTGGCCCATGAAGGCCCATTAACTCCTCGGGGGTTACCGGTAACCCCCCCGATACTCCGGTAAATACTTGATACACCTTGGAACCATTCCGGTGTCAGACTATAGTCATCCAATATATCAATCTTCATATATCGACCATTTCGAGACTCCTCGTCATGTCCGTGATCACATACGGGACTCCGAACAACCTTTGGTACATCAAATAACACAACTCACAATACATATCATCATCGAACGTTAAGCGTGCGGACCCTACGGGTTCGAGAACTATGTAGACATGACCGAGACTCATCTCTGGTCAATAACCAATAGCAGAACCTGGATGCTCATATTGGTTCCTACATATTCTATGAAGATCTTTATCAGTCAAACCGCATAACAATATACGTTGTTCCCTTTATCATCAGTATGTTACTTGCCCAAGATTCGATCATCGGTATCATCATACCTAGTTCAATCTCGTTACTGGCACGTCTCTTTACTCGTTATGTAATGCATCATCCCGTGACTAACTCATTAGTCACATTGCTTTTAAGGCTCATAGTGATGTGCATTACCGAGAGGGCCCAGAGATACCTCTCCGATACACGGAGTGACAAATCCTAATCTCGATCTATGACAACTCCACAAACACCATCGGACACACCTGTAGATCATCTTTATAATCACCCAGTTACTTTGTGACGTTTGATAGCACACGAGGTGTTCCTCCGGTATTCGGGAGTTGCATAATCTCATAGTCTGAGGAACATGTATAAATCATGAAAAAAGCAATAGCAATAAACTAAATGATCATAGTGCTAAGCTAACGGATGGGTCTTGTCCATCACATCATTCTCTAATGATGTGATCCCGTTCATCAAATGACAACACTTGTCTATGGCTAGGAAACTTAACCATCTTTGATTAACAAGCTAGTCAAGTAGAGGCATACTAGGGACACTTTGTTTGTCTATGTATTCACACATGTACTAAGTTTCTGGTTAATAAAATTCTAGCATGAATAATAAACATTTATCATGATATAAGAAAATATAAATAACAACTTTATTATTGCCTCTAGGGCATATTTCCTTCAGAAGCACTCCTAGCAACTTGCCAAAAGCTGCTGCCAAACAGAGGAAAAAGAGGAATTCTGACAGTGAAGATGAGGATTTTGTGGTTGAGGAAGAGGTAACTTCCAAGAAGAAAGTGGTCAAGAAAGAGTATGTTAGTGCTGCTACCACCACCAAGCCAGGCCTACACAGGAAAGCTCCTGCCATGAGAGCTCCCAAGTCCAAAGCCAGAAAATCAACTGATGCACATGAGACTATGGAGTTCACACTTGAGCCCAAAGAGGAAGATGAAGCTGCTGGTGGAAAGAAGAAAAGGAAGGAAAGGGTCAAGAAGACTATAGCCAGAGTCATTGGTAGACCTTCCATGATGAGAGATTCTGATGAGGAATAGGAGGAGGAAGAGCCTGTTGCACCACCTGCAAAGTCTCAAAAGTTGATGGTTGATGCCATCAAGACTGGTGCTGCTCCCTCCAAGCCCAAATCTGCTCCCAAGCCTACTGCTCCAAAGAGATCCACTAGAAACATTTCAGCTGCATAGAAGGACAAGGCCCAATGCCTATGGTCCAAGAGGATGATGAGCCACTAGTGCTCAGAAAATTGAAGCCAAAGATACCATCCCACAATGGTGATCATCCGCTGGCTGAAAACATGAAGTTGAGGAAAGATCATGGACTGAGATTCTGGAGATAGACAGATCCATATGCCACAAGAAGGAGGACTGTTGTTGACTACCATTTCCATACCAGAGAACAGCAGGACTTCTATGAGATTGTGTTGTTGGACAAGAAGCCCATAGTGTGTGACATGAAATGGGTTGACTGGAAATACATCCATTCCAATAAAGATTACTTTCCCCTTGTACATGAGAGCTTCAAGCTGAATGGAGTTTATACTTTTGTTGGACAAAAGCTCACTAAATGGAATGACGAGATAATTATGCAGTTTTACTCCACTACCCACTTCTATCCAGATGGGAAGATAGTGTGGATGACTGAGGGCACTAGGTACCAGTCATCAATCTCTGAATGGGCTGATGAAAGTGCAACTATCCCTAGGTGGTTTTGGTAATTCCTAACAACATATAGCTCATTGAGCTAATGCTATTCCAAGATTAATATTTCAGGAAAAGCTCAATGAATGGCATGGCATGGATGAGGAATGTGGACCCCTCAAAATATTAAGGACAAAAAGATTGGCTCAAGCTCAAAGCTCAAGACTCTACATTTTATATTTTAGTGATCCAAGATCACATTGAGTCTATAGGAAAAGCCAATACTATCAAGGAGGGATGAGGTGTTGCTTAATGGCTTGCTTGCTTCATAGTGCTTAGTGATATGCTCCAAAACCCTCAACTACCTCCCCACATCCACATATGACCTAAACCAAAAGTCAAACTCGGCCCTACCGATTCTTTCTATCCGGCGCCATCGAGTTTCAAATGTCATAGCCACTGCCACAGACCCTAGGCAAATCGGTCTCACCGATAGGGATTTCGGTCTCACCGAGATGGGGTTGTAATCTCTCTGTTTCCTTTCATAACGTTTCGGTCCTACCGAGATGAGCGATTGGTCCCACCAAGATTGCAATGTAAACTCTCTGTTTATCTTTCGTAACATTTCGGTCCCACCGAAACGAGCGATCGGTCCCACCGAGTTTACCTGACCAACTCTCTGGTTAGCTTATTACCAAAATCGGTCCCACCGAGATTACGTTATGCCCTAACCCTAACCATATCGGTCCTACCGAGTTGCATCTCAGTCCCATCGAAAATCCTAACGGTTACTAGGTTTGCTAAATCGGTCCGACCGAGTCTTTCACTTCGGTCTCACCGAGATTGGTAAATTGTGTGTAACGGTTAGTTTTTGTGTGGAGGCTATATATACCCCTCCACCCACTCTTTATTCGTGGAGAGAGCCATCAGAACATACCTACACTTCCAATACACATTTTCTGAGAGAGAACTACCTACTCATGTGTTGATGCCAAGATATTCCATTCCTACCATATGAATCTTGATCTCTAGCCTTCCCAAGTTGCTTTCCACTCAAATCTTCTTTCCACCAAATCCATATTCTGTGAGAGAGAGTTGAGTGTTGGGGAGACTATCATTTGAAGCACAAGAGCAAGGAGTTCATCATCAACACACCATTTGTTACTTCTTGGAGAGTGGTGTCTCCTAGATTGGCTAGGTGCCACTTGGGAGCCTCCGACAAAGATTGTGGAGTTGAACCAACGAGTTTGTAAGGGCAAGGAGATCGCCTACTTCGTGAAGATCTACCGCTAGTGAGGCAAGTCCTTCGTGGGCGATGGCCATGATGGGATAGACAAGGTTGCTTCTTCGTGGACCCTTCGTGGGTGGAGCCCTCCGTGGACTCGCGCAACCGTTACCCTCCGTGGGTTGAAGTCTCCATCAACGTGGATGTACGATAGCACCACCTATCGGAACCACGACAAAAACATCTGTGTCTCCAATTGCGTTTGAATTCTCCAAACCCTTCCCTTTACATTCTTGCAAGTTGCATGCTTTATTTTCCGCTGCTCATATACTCTTTGCATGCTTGCTTGAATTGTGTTAAGATTGCTTGACTTGTCCAAAATAGCTAAAATTTGCCAAAGACTAAAATTGGGAAAAGGATAGGTTTTTAATTGGTCAAGTAGTCTAATCACCCCCCCTCTAGACATACTTTCGATCCTACAAGTGGCATCAGAGCTTGGTCTCCATTTGCTTTGATTTCCATAGCTTTTGGTGGTCATAGCCTTGGTTTCACAACCTAGGAGAGTATGGCGTCTAGCGAGGGAAATTATCACCGTAGAGGTCCTTACTTTGATGGTACTAATTTTGCTAGTTGGAAGCATAAGATGAAAATGCATATTCTTGGACATAACCCCGCCGTTTGGGATATTGTGTGTGTTGGCTTGCAAGGTGAATTCTTTGATGGGAGAGGACCGAATCGTGAAGCTACCGCAGATGAGTTGAAGATGCTACAGTACAATGCTCAAGCTTGTGATATCCTCTTCAACGGATTATGTTCCGAAGAATTCAACAAAATCAGCCATCTTGAGAATGCAAAGGAAATTTGGGATACTTTGATTGACATGCATGAAGGTACCGACTGCGTCAAGGAATCCAAGTTGGATGTGCTTCAAAGTCAACTTGACAAGTTCAAAATGAAGGATGGTGAAGGTGTCGCTGAAATGTACTCTAGGCTTGCTCTTATCACAAATGAGATTGCCGGCTTAGGAAGTGAAGAGATGACCGACAAATTCATCATCAAGAAGATCCTAAGAGCCTTGGATGGAAAATACAATACCGTATGCACATTGATCCAAATGATGCCAAATTACAAAGATCTCAAGCCAACGGAAGTCATTGGAAGAATTGTTGCTCATGAGATGTCACTCAAGGATAAGGAGGAGCTCCATAACAAGTCAAATGGTGCTTACAAAGCCTCATGTGAAGCTCCCACATCATCAAGTGAGAAACAAACCTTCAATGAAGAATTGAACCTAATGGTGAAGAACTTCAACAAGTTCTACAAGAGTAGAAGCAAGCAGAGAAGTTCCAAGTCAAGGTCCTACAATGACAAAAGATCTTCTAGTCGAGAGCGAAAGTGCTACAATTGTGGAAGACCCGGACACTACTCCAATGAGTGTACGGCTCCCCACAAGAGAAGAGAAGATTCTCCCAAAAGAAGAAGTAGAAGAGAAGAATCACCATCAAGGGAGAGAAGGAGTAGGGATGATCGATATGAACGAAGACACCCTCGGAGAAGCAAGGATTCGAAAGGAAGGACAAGTCATCAAGGAGCTACACAAAACGAAGACATCAAGCTCATGTTGGTGAATGGGTATCCGGCTCCGACTCCGACAATGACTCCGAGAGAAGCTATCACTCCGACTCCGAATATACTCAAGATGAAGGTGTTGCCGGACTAGGACTTGTGTCAACCAACTCCTACGACATATTTGATTCGCCAAATGAAGGAATAGGAAGATGCTTCATGGCCAAAGGTCCAAAGGTATCACACCCCGAGTATGTTGATTTCAATAGTGATGAAGATGACTTGTTAGGTGATGATGAGTTACTTGTTGACAACTATAGTGATGAATACTATAATGAAACGAATGACAATGATAAGGAGAAGATTGAGTCTCTAACTAAAGAACTAAACACTCTTAAGTTAGCTCATGAAACTATCTTAGGAGATCATCGAGAACTTTTAAGGACTCATGAGAAATTACGTTTTGAAAAGCTCAACCTTGAGCAAGAGCATGAGTTCTTAAAGGCAATCAATGATGATCTTCGCAAGAAAAGTTCTTCTTACATTGCCAAGCGTTTACTCTTATCCACTTACATGCCTCAAGTCAAGTCTAGTAACAAGAACAAGAAAGATTCTTCCTCTAGTAGTAACAATAATCATGCTAAATCCAATGTTGTTGCTTCTAGTAGTTCTCTTGATTCCACTAATGATTCTCTTAGCCAAATTACACTTGAGCAAGAAAATAGCTTACTGAAGGGAATTATAGAGAAAGGTGTTTACAAGATCCTTGCCGGGAGTAAGCAATTCGAGGAAATTGTACGCAAGCAAGGAAGGCACGGGAAGAATCAAGGTATTGGTTTTGAACGAAAGTTCAATGCCAATGGAGTTGATGTTGGGGAACGTAGTAATTTCAAAAAAATTCCTACGCACACGCAAGATCATGGTGATGCATAGCAACGAGAGGGGAGAGTGTGATCTACGTACCCTTGTAGACCGACAGCGGAAGCGTTAGCACAACGCGGTTGATGTAGTCGTACGTCTTCACGGCCCGACCGATCAAGCACCGAAACTACGGCACCTCCGAGTTCTAGCACACGTTCAACTCGATGACGATCCCCGGACTCCGATCCAGCAAAGTGTCGGGGAAGAGTTCCATCAGCACGACGGCGTGGTGATGATCTTGATGTACTACCGTCGCAGGGCTTCGCCTAAGCACCGCTACAATATTATCGAGGATTATGGTGGAAGGGGGCACCGCACACGGCTAAGAATATGATCATGTGGATCAACTTGTGTGTCTAGGGGTGCCCCCTGCCCCCGTATATAAAGGAGCAGGGGGAGGTGCAGCCGGCCAGGAGGAGGGCGCGCCAGGAGGAGTCCTACTCCCACTGGGAGTAGGATTCCCCCCTTTCCTAGTTGGAATAGGATTAGGGAGGGGGAAAGAGGAGAGAGAGAGAGAAGGAAGGGGGGGCGCCGCCCCCCTCTCCTTGTCCTATTCGGACTAGGGGGAGGGGCGCGCGGCCCAGCCCTGGCCACCTCTCCTCTCTTCCACTAAAGCCCACTAAGGCCCATATACCTCCCGCGGGGTTCCGGTAACCTCCCGGTACTCCGGTAAAATCCCGATTTCACCCGGAACACTTCCGATATCCAAATATAGGCTTCCAATATATCAATCTTTACGTCTCAACCATTTCGAGACTCCTCATCATGTTCGTGATCACATCCGGGACTCCGAACAAACTTCGGTACATCAAAATGCATAAACTCATAATATAACTATCATCAAAACCTTAAGCTTGCGGACCCTACGGGTTCGAGAACAATGTAGACATGACCGAGACACGTCTCCGATCAATAACCAATAGCGGAACCTGGATGCTCATATTGGCTCCCACATATTCTACGAAGATCTTTATCGGTCAGACCACATAACAACATACGTTGTTCCCTTTGTCATCGGTATGTTACTTGCCCGAGATTCGATCGTCGGTATCTCAATACCTAGTTCAATCTCGTTACCGGCAAGTCTCTTTACTCGTTTCATAATACATCATCTTGCAAATAACTCATTAGTTGTAATGCTTGCAAGGCTTATGTGATGTGCATTACCGAGAGGGCCCAGAGATACCTCTCCGACAATCGGAGTGACAAATCCTAATCTCGAAATACGCCAACCCAACATGTACCTTTGGAGACACCTGTAGAGATCCTTTATAATCACCCAGTTACGTTGTGACGTTTGGTAGCACACAAAGTGTTCCTCCGGCAAACGGGAGTTGCATAATCTCATAGTCATAGGAACATGTATAAGTCATGAAGAAAGCAATAGCAACATACTAAACGATCGGGTTCTAAGCTAATGGAATGGGTCATGTCAATCACATCATTCTCCTAATGATGTGATCCCATTAATCAAATGACAACACATGTCTATGGTTAGGAAACATAACCATCTTCGATTAACGAGCTAGTCAAGTAGAGGCATACTAGTGACGTTTGGTTTGTCTATGTATTCACAGAAGTATTATGTTTCCGGATAATACAATTCTAGCATGAATAATAAACATTTATCATGATATAAGGAAATAAAATAATAACATTATTATTGCCTCTAGGGCATATTTCCTTCAGTCTCCCACTTGCACTAGAGTCAATAATCTAGATTACACAGTAATGATTCTAACACCCATGGAGCTTTGGTGCTGATCATGTTTTGCTCGTGGAAGAGGCTTAGTCAACGGGTCTGCTATATTCTGATCCGTATGTATCTTGCAAATCTCTATGTCTCCCACCTGGACTAGATCCCGGATGGAATTGAAGCGTCTCTTGATGTGCTTGGTTCTCTTGTGAAATCTGATTCCTTTGCCAAGGCAATTGCACCAGTATTGTCATAAAAGATTTTCATTGGACCCAATGCACTAGGTATGACACCTAGATCGGATATGAACTCCTTCATCCAGACTCCTTCGTTTGCTGCTTCCGAAGCAGCTATGTACTCCGCTTCACATGTAGATCCCGCCACAACGCTTTGTTTAGAACTGCACCAACTGACAGCTCCACCGCTTAATGTAAACACGTATCCGGTTTGCGATTTAGAATCGTCCGGATCAGTGTCAAAGCTTGCATCAACGCAACCATTTACGATGAGCTCTTTGTCACCTCCATATATGAGAAACATATCCTTAGTCCTTTTTAGGTATTTCAGGATGTTCTTGACCGCTGTCCAGTGATCCACTCCTGGATTACTTTGGTACCTCCCTTCTAGACTTATAGCAAGACACACATCAGGTCTGGTACACAGCATTGCATACATGATAGAGCCTATGGCTGAAGCATAGGGAACATCTTTCATTTTCTCTCTATCTTCTGCATTGGTCGGGGATTGAGTCTTACTCAATTTCACACCTTGTAACACAGGCGAGAATCCTTTCTTTGCTTGATACATTTTGAACTTCTTCAAAACTTTGTCAAGGTATGTGCTTTGTGAAAGTCCAATTAAGCGTCTTGATCTATCTCTATAGATCTTAATGCCCAATATTCAAGTATCCTTTTATGCTATCCAGAAATTCTATATCATTTCCGATTAGCAATATGTCATCTACATATAATATCAGAAATGCTACAGAGCTCCCACTCACTTTCTTGTAAATACAGGCTTCTCCAAAAGTCTGTACAAAACCAAATGCTTTGATCACATTATCAAAGCGTTTATTCCAACTCCGAGAGGCTTGCACCAGTCCATAAATGGATCGCTGGAGCTTGCACACTTTGTTAGCTCCCTTTGGATCGACAAAACCTTCCGGCTGCATCATATACAACTCTTCTTGCAGAAATCCATTCAGGAATGCAGTTTTGACATCCATTTGCCAAATTTCATAATCATAAAATGCGGCAATTGCTAACATGATTCGGACAGACTTAAGCATCGCTACGGGTGAGAAGGTCTCATCGTAGTCAATCCCTTGAACTTGCCGAAAACCTTCTGCGACAAGTCGAGCTTTGTAGACAGTAATATTACCGTCAGCGTCAGTCTTCTTCTTGAAGATCCATTTATTCTCAATTGCTTGCCGATCATTGGGCAAGTTAACCAAAGTCCATACTTTGTTCTCATACATGGATCCCATCTCAGATTTCATGGCTTCAAGCCATTTTGCGAAATCTGGGCTCACCATCGCTTCTTTATAGTTCGTAGGTTCATCATGATCTAGTAGCATGACTTCCAGAACAGGATTACCATACCACTCTGGCGCGGATCTTACTCTGGTTGATCTACGAGGTTCAGTAGTATCTTGTTCTGAAGTTTCATGACCATTATCATTAGCTTCCTCACTAATTGGTGTAGGTGTCACAGAAACTGGTTTCTGTGATGTACTACTTTCCAACAAGGGAGCAGGTACAGTTATCTCGTCAAGTTCTACTTTCCTCCCACTCACTTCTTTCGAGAGAAACTCCTTCTCTAGAAAGTTTCCGAATTTAGCAACAAAAGTCTTGCCTTCGGATCTGTGATAGAAGGTGTATCCAATAGTTTCCTTTGGATATCCTATGAAGACACATTTCTCCGATTTGGGTTCGAGCTTATCAGGTTGAAGTTTTTTCACATAAGCATCGCAGCCCAAAACTTTCAGAAACGACAACTTTGGTTTCTTGCCAAACCACAGTTCATATGGCGTCGTCTCAACGGATTTTGATGGTGCCCTATTTAACGTGAATGCGGCCGTCTCTAGAGCATATCCCCAAAACGATAGTGGTAAATCAGTAAGAGACATCGTAGATCGCACCATATCTAGTAAAGTATGATTACGACGTTCAGACACACCATTACGCTGTGGTGTTCCGGGTGGCGTGAGTTGCGAAGCTATTCCACATTGTTTTAAATGTACACCAAACTCGTAACTCAAATATTCTCCTCCACGATCAGATTGTAGGAATTTTATTTTCTTGTTACGATGATTTTCAACTTCACTCTGAAATTCTTTGAACTTTTCAAATGTTTTAGACTTATGTTTCATTAAGTAGATATACCCATATCTGCTTAAGTCATCTGTGAAGGTGAGAAAATAACGATATCCGCCACGAACCTCAACATTCATCAGACCACATACATCTGTATGTATGATTTCCAATAAATCTGTTGCTCTCTCCATAGTACCGGAGAACGGTGCTTTTGTCATCTTACCCATAAGGACGGTTCGCAAGTACCAAGTGATTCATAATCAAGTGGTTCCAAAAGCCCATCAGTATGGAGTTTCTTCATGCGCTTTATACCGATATGACCCAAACGGCAGTGCCACAAATAAGTTGCACTATCATTATCAACTCTGTATCTTTTGGTTTCAACACTATGAATATGTGTGTCACTACTATCGAGATTTAATAAGAATAGACCACTCTTTAAGGGTGCATGACCATAAAAGATATTACTCATGTAAATAGAACAACCATTATTCTCTGATTTAAATGAATAACCGTCTCGCATCAAACAAGATCCAGATATAATGTTCATGCTTAACCTTGGCACCAAATAACAATTATTTAGGTCTAATACTAATCCCGAAGGTAGATGTAGAGGTAGCGTGCCGACTGCGATCACATCGACTTTGGAACCATTTCCCACGCGCATCATCACCTCGTCCTTAGCCAATCTTCGCTTAATCCGTAGTCCCTGTTTCGAGTTGCAAATATTAGCAACAAAACCAGTATCAAATACCCAGGTGCTACTGCGAGCATTAGTAAGGTTCACATCAATAACATGTATATCACATATACCTTTGTTCACCTTGCCATCCTTCTTATCCGCCAAATACTTGGGGTAGTTCCGCTTCCAGTGACCAGTCTGCTTGTAGTAGAAGCACTCAGTTTCAGGCTTAGGTCCAGGTTTGGGTTTCTTCTCTTGAGTAGCAACTTGCTTGCTATTCTTTTTGAAGTTCCCCTTCTTCTTCCCTTTGCCCTTTTTCTTGAAACTAGTGGTCTTGTTGACCATCAACACTTGATGCTCCTTCTTGATTTCTACCTCCGCAGCTTTCAGCATTGCGAAGAGCTCGGGAATAGTATTATTCATCCCTTGGATATTATAGTTCATCACGAAGCTCTTGTAGCTTGGTGGCAGTGATTGGAGAATTCTGTCAATGACGCAATCATCTGGAAGATTAACTCCCAATTGAATCAAGTGATTATTATACCCAGACATTTTGAGTATATGCTCACTGACAGAACTGTTTTCCTCCATCTTGCAACTATAGAACTTATTGGAGACTTCATATCTCTCAATCCGGGCATTTGCTTGAAATATTAACTTCAACTCCTGGAACATCTCATATGCTCCATGACGTTCAAAACGTCGTTGAAGTACCGATTCTAAGCCGTAAAGCATGGCACGCTGAACTATCGAGTAGTCATCAGCTTTGCTTTGCCAGACGTTCCCAACATCTGGTGTTGCTCCAGCAGCAGGCCTGGCACCCAGCGGTGCTTCCAGGACGTAATTCTTCTGTGCAGCAATGAGGATAATCCTCAAGTTACGGATCCAGTCCGTGTAATTGCTAACATCATCTTTCAACTTTGCTTTCTCAAGGAACGCATTAAAATTCAACGGAACAACAGCACGGGCCATCTATCTACAATCAAACATAAACAAGCAAGATACTATCAGGTACTAAGTTTCATGATAAATTTAGGTTCAATTAATCATATTACTTAAAGAACTCCCACTTAGATAGACATCCCTCTAATCCTCTAAGTGATTACGTGATCCAAATCAACTAAACCATGTCCGATCATCATGTGAGATGGAGTAGTTTCATTGGTGAACATCACTATGTTGATCATATCTACTATATGATTCACGCTCGACCTTTCGGTCTCCGTGTTCCGAGGCCATATCTGTATATGCTTGGCTCGTCAAGTATAACCTGAGTATTCCGCGTGTGCAACTGTTTTGCACCCGTTGTATTTGAACGTAGAGCCTATCACACCCGATCATCACGTGATGTCTCAGCACAAAGAACTTTCGCAACAGTGCATACTCAGGGAGAACACTTCTTGATAATTAGTGAGAGATCATCTTATAATGCTACCGTCAATCAAAGCAAGATAAGATGCATAAAAGATAAACATCACATGCAATCAATATAAGTGATATGATATGGCCATCATCATCTTGTGCTTGTGATCTCCATCTTCGAATCACCGTCGTGATCACCATCGTCACCGGCGCGACATCTTGATCTCCATCGTAGCATCGTTGTTGTCTCGCCAATCTTATGCTTCCACGACTATCGCTACCGCTTAGTGATAAAGTAAAGCATTACAGCGCGATTGCATTGCATACAATAAAGCGACAACCATATGGCTCCTGCCAGTTGCCGATAACTCGGTTACAAAACATGATCATCTCATACAATAAAATTTAGCATCATGTCTTGACCATATCACATCACAACATGCCCTGCAAAAACAAGTTAGATGTCCTTTACTTTGTTGTTGCAAGTTTTACGTGGCTGCTACGGGCTTAAGCAAGAACCAATCTTACCTACGCATCAAAACCACAACGATAGTTTGTCAAGTTGGTGTTGTTTTAACCTTCGCAAGGACCGAGCGTAGCCACACTCGGTTCAACTAAAGTTGGAGAAACTGTCACCCGCTAGCCACCTTTGTGTAAAGCACGTCGGGAGAACCGGTCTCGCGTAAGCGTACGCGTAATGTCGGTCCGGGCCACTTCGTCCAAACATACCGCCGAACCAAAGTATGACATGCTGGTAAGCAGTATGACTTATATCGCCCACAACTCACTTGTGTTCTACTCGTGCATATAACATCAACACATAAAACCTAGGCTCTGATACCACTGTTGGGGAACGTAGTAATTTCAAAAAATTTCCTACGCACACGCAAGATCATGGTGATGCATAGCAACGAGAGGGGAGAGTGTGATCTACGTACCCTTGTAGACCGACAGCGGAAGCGTTAGCACAACGCGGTTGATGTAGTCGTACGTCTTCACGGCCCGACCAATCAAGCACCGAAACTACGGCACCTCCGAGTTCTAGCACACCTTCAGCTCGATGACGATCCCCGGACTCCGATCCAGCAAAGTGTCGGGGAAGAGTTCTGTCAGCATGACGGCGTGGTGACGATCTTGATGTACTACCATCGCAGGGCTTCGCCTAAGCACCGCTACAATATTATCGAGGATTATGGTGGAAGGGGGCACCGCACACGGCTAAGAATATGATCATGTGGATCAACTTGTGTGTCTAGGGGTGCCCCCTGCCCCCGTATATAAAGGAGCAGGGGGAGGTGCGGCCGGCCAGGAGGAGGGCGCGCCAGGAGGAGTCCTACTCCCACCGGGAGTAGGATCCCCCCTTTCCTAGTTGGAATAGGATTCGGGAGGGGGAAAGAGGAGAGAGAGAAGGAAGGGGGGGGGCGCCGCCCCCTCTCCTTGTCCTATTCGGACTAGGGGGAGGGGCGCGCGGCCCAGCCCTGGCCACCTCTCCTCTCTTCCACTAAAGCCCACTAAGGCCCATATACCTCCCGGGGGGTTCCGGTAACCTCCCGGTACTCCGGTAAAATCCCGATTTCACCCGGAACACTTCCTATATCCAAATAAAGGCTTCCAATATATCAATCTTTATGTCTCGACCATTTCGAGACTCCTTGTCATGTCTGTGATCACATCCGGGACTCCGAACAAACTTTGGTACATCAAAATGCATAAAATCATAATATAACTGTCATCAAAACCTTAAGCGTGCGGACCCTACGGGTTCGAGAACAATGTAGACATGACCCAGACACGTCTTCGGTCAATAACCAATAGCGGAACCTGGATGCTCATATTGGCTCCCACATATTCTACGAAGATCTTTATCGGTCAGACCGCATAACAACATACGTTGTTCCCTTTATCATCGGTATGTTACTTGCCCGAGATTCGATCGTCGGTATCTCAATACCTAGTTCAATCTCGTTACCGGCAAGTCTCTTTACTCGTTTCGTAATACATCATCTTGCAACTAACTCATTAGTTGTAATGCTTGCAAGGCTTATGTGATGTGCATTACCGAGAGGGCCCAGAGATACCTCTCCGACAATCGGAGTGACAAATTCTAATCTCGAAATAAGCCAACCCAACATGTACCTTTGGAGACACCTGTAGAGCTCCTTTATAATCACCCAGTTACGTTGTGACGTTTGGTAGCACACAAAGTGTTCCTCCGGCAAACGGGAGTTGCATAATCTCATAGTCATAGGAACATGTATAAGTCATGAAGAAAGCAATAGCAACATACTAAACGATCGGGTGCTAAGATAATGGAATGGGTCATGTCAATCACATCATTCTCCTAATGATGTGATCCCATTAATCAAATGAAACACATGTCTATGGTTAGGAAACATAACCATCTTCGATTAACGAGCTAGTCAAGTAGAGGCATACTAGTGACGTTTGGTTTGTCTATGTATTCACACAAGTATTATGTTTCCGGATAATACAATTCTAGCATGAATAATAAACATTTATCATGATATAAGGAAATAAAATAATAACATTATTATTGCCTCTAGGGCATATTTCCTTCAGTTGAGTGGGAAGAAGATCAATACCCCAAGATGAAGTTTGTTCCTCAACAAGAGAAGTATGATCCTACTTCATCCAAAGGGACACAAGCTCAAGATGATCTTCCACCACAAGACCACAAGCAAAAAGGCAAGGACAAGCTTCAACAGGAAATTGATGCATTTGAAGAAGCTCCTAAGGCCTTGGTCAAGTGGGTTCCCAAGACTACATCAAGTTCCACTTCATCAAGTACAACTACAACTCCAAGGATCCCCATCAAGATGGTGTGGATCCCGAAGAAGAAGAACTAGAGAGTTCTCGAGGGTGACTCCGCCAACATACTTCACTCTTATCATTTTGGCAAGAACAAGTGCAATCAACTTCCACATCTTGCACTAATTCAAGGAGTCACAAACCCTCTTGTTGGTAAGATATGGGACAAGGTAACCTAAAGCTTTCATAGACATCATCTTGTGTGTGCATCCCTCTATGTCTATGGACACCCTTGTTTGTTCCTTGTGGGACTAACCCGTGTAGGTATTGAAAGTGCAACTCACTCCAAGGATAGCTCCAAATGATCTACATCAACATAGAGCATCCACATCTTCAACACCTACATGAAGTCATCATCGACAAAACCCAAGGTTAGTTCATCCCTCTTAGGGGGGATCTCACATCTAGGGGGAGCTTTACTCTAACAATTGAGTTAAAGCAACTCTAATGGTGTGAACACAACAACGCTTTATGTAAAAGTGGTAACCCCACTTGTGCTTAAACGATGAGTATGACCTATGATCAAATGTTCTCATTTGACTCCTAAGTCAATATACTCATATATAGATGACCTAGTCATCGCAAATTGCTTGATAGATGCTAGAATTGTTTGTGCATGCTTTGCCACATATTTCATTTGCCATTTTATTGTGTGAGCATGTTGGTTGCATAATTTACTCATTCGAGGACATCCACTTGTTGTTTTGATTGATTGGTTTCCTTTTTATTTTGGCCAAGTGGATGGACAAGAATGCCTAAGAACCTTCTCTAGCTATCTATGCTTTTCTCGTCTCAAACTCTATTCATGCCACATCACAAAAATTGATCAAGTCAGATTCGAACCACTCTGTGTGAGGAGCACTCGGAGTCCCCGATTCGTCATAGACTTAAACTTCCAAAACTTCTTTGTGCGTTTCGGTCTGACCGATCCACCCATTTCGGTCATACCGAGATCACTAAGTCGATCTAGGTTTTCAATATCGGTGCAACCAATTTGAACTTTTCGGTCACACCGAGTTGCAGTAACTGCTTGCAGTTATGCATCTTGGTGCCACCGAGTTGTTCCACTCGGTCACACCGCAGGGTCGGGCTATATATACCCACGGGTCAAATTTTGGAAAACTTTCCGAACCTCCTCGACCCGCACTTAGCCCGCTCTGCCTCCAGGGTCTCCGGATCATCCTCCTCATCGCCAGCCGCCTCCTGTCGCTGGTCTTCACTGCCGTCAACGGGAATCAACCCCGTCGTTGCCGCCGTAGCGAGTTCATCGCCGAACTAGGGTATGAACTCGATCACTGTGCTATCACCGTCTGATTCCTAGCACATTGTGTTCGCCATGTATCTTGCCACGATTGAGATCATTCTTATCCAGTCAAAACACTCCGTAGTTTAGTCATGAATTGAGAATTTAGGGTTAGGTTTCCGCCGAAACCATCTCAGACCCACCGAGTTGTGGAACTCGGTACCACCGGTTCGGCTCAGGCCATTGCACATGTAATTTTCGGTCTGACCGAGAATTGCAAATCGGTGTGACTGAGTTCAAGACTTTGTGAAACCCTAGAAATCTCGGTGCCACCGAACTGTGACTCGGTCTGACCGAGTTCACTAGTTTAGGTTCCAACAGCTGCTTCGGTATCACCGAGTTTACAAATCGGTTGATCCGAAATGCTTTCTATGGAAAACTAAAACTAATTTTTTTGACTCATTCTTTTGCAAAAACCTCTGCATTTTGTGATGCTCATCCACTCTATCTCATCTATATCTATTCACAGGGTCTGCTGTCAGTGTTTGCAATATGTCTGATCAGAGTGACAGCCAGAACAGGTCAGAGGAGCAGATTCACCTGAGTGAGGGCACTAGTCCCTCTAGCAGCTCAGATGATGGCATCAGGAGCACCCCAAGCAACTTACCCAAAGCTGCCACCATGGCCAACAAGAAAAGAACTTCAAAGTCAGAGGATGAGGACTATGTGGCTGAGGAAGAAGAAACCACCTCAAAGATAAAAGTCCTGAAGAAGGAATATGGCACAGCTGCTGTCATTAAGCCTGGCATGAAAACCAAAGTGCCTGCAAAGAGACTCCCAATGTCTAAGGCCAGAGCATCTACTCAAGAGACTTTGGGATCTGCACCCAAAGAGCAGGTTGTGGCAGAGAAGAAGAGGAAAGAGAGGGTCAAGAAGACCACTGCTAGAGTGCTTGGGAGATCCTCAATCATGAAAGATTCTGAAGAGGAAGAGGAAGAAGAAGCTGCACGAGCACCCAAAGCTCAGAAGCTTATGGGTGATGCCATTAGGGCAGGGGCTGTTCCATCTAAGCCTAAGGCTGCTGCTCCAGCTCCAAAGCCAAAACTGAAGAGGAGCACCAGGAACATCCCTGCTGAAGAAAAGAACAAGGCCCCAGTGCCTGAAGCTGAAATAGCAGAAGAGGATGATGAGTCACATGTCTTGAGGAAGCTGAAGCCAAAAATCCTAGATCACAATGATGCTCATCCAGTTGCTGAGAACATGAAGATCAGGAAGGACTCAGGTCTGAGGCTATGGAGAGAGTCAGATCCATATGCCACCAGGAGGAGGACTGCTGTGGACTACAGGTTCCATACAAAGGAACAGCAGGACTTCTATGAGACAGTGTTGCTGGACAAGAAGCCCATAGTGTGTGACATGAGATGGGTCGGCTGGGACTACATCAAGGAGAATGAGGATCACTATCCAGGTGTACAGGACAGTTTCAAGGCTTGTGGAGTCGATGAGTTTGTGGCTCAGAAGCTCACAAAATGGAATGATGAGCTCATCATGCAGTTCTACTCCACAGCTCATTTCTACCCAGATGGAAGGATTGCCTGGATGTCTAAAGGTATGAGGTACCAGTCCATGGTTGCTGAATGGGCGAAGTTGATCAATGCCCCACAAGAGAGTGAAGATGTCTTGGATGTCTATGCCAACAAGAAGAAGGACCACAACACCATGGCACACATGTACAAGGAGATCCCAGATGCTGCTCTTGAGACACATAAGTTTGGATCTGTACATTACCTTCTGTCAGGATTGCCAACCATCAACTGGATCCTCAGGCACACTCTCTTGCCAAAGTTAGGTGATCACAAGATGATCAGAGGCCATGCAATCAACCTGCTTCATATCTTTGATGTCCCACAGAAGTTCAAAGTAATGAGCCTTATAATTGAAACTATCAAGAGGACAGCTGCAGATCAGAAGAGGAGTTGTGGGTATGCCCCACAGATCCAGGAGCTGATCAACTCCAAGATGGGCACTGGTACATATCTATGGAACAAGGAGCACATGCCTATCTATCCAGACTTCGAGGACAGCACTGTGGTTATGAATGAGGATGAACCATCTTCTGTGCATGCACAAGTCAAGAAGGAGAAGGCAAAAGCTGAAAAGGCTGCAAGGATGCCAACTACTGATGAAGCATCTCAGTATCTCCTGAAGAGCAAGCAAGATCAGCTTGGCTACCTGATTGCATCCACTCTGAGGATTGAGAAGGGACTGGCCACCCTGACTCAAAACCAGGAGAGCTTGGAAAGAATCGTAGAGCAAAAGTTCTATGACTTGGATGTGAAGGTAACTGAGATCCAGTCTGTTGTGGAGCAACTTCAAGATGATATGTAGGAGAGGAAGGGCAAGACAACCACTCATGCATTTGCCAGAGTGCCTAGAGCTCAGAGGTCTGCTGCAGTGCCTGTTCCAGACACTAGAGCCACTTCATCTGCACCAGCTACAGCCTCAGTGCCACCAGCTCCAGCACCTACTCCATCAGCTCCGTCTACTTCGACAGAAGCCTTCGTTCTTGGAGTTATCCGGACACCACCACCTGAAGACCAAGCCTGAGCGACGATTTAGTGCTATGCATTTTCTAGGAACTTTTTGGTAACTTGTTGCCAAAGGGGGAGAAAAATGTATAGATCATAGGCTTTGAGAGAGAGCGTTGCTTTTTATTCTCTCTTGCTTTGGTGGTTGAACTTCATTTGCTTTGCTTGTTTGAGATACTTTCTGTCTGTGTGATACTTGGATGATCATGTGTTTGATCATATGCTACCTTAATGCTTGTTGGATGACGTTATCTTTTTATCCTTATATGATCATTCACTTTGCTTGGTGATGAGTCCATGTATTTAATTATTATCATTTTGAGCGCTCCACCAAGATGTATGTGACATGGAAGAGTAACCCATGAGCCTAACTCCTTGTGCATTTGCAGTCCAAAGCAAATCATAAACTATGCACAAATTTAGAGGGAGCTCTTGCTTTTCACATACTTCTCAAAGCGACGATGTTTTTCACTCTTATTATCATTTGTCGAAGCTTTGATCTATATGTTGTCATCAATTACCAAAAAGGGGGAGATTGAAAGTGCAACTATCCCTAGGTGGTTTTGGTAATTCCTAACAACATATAGCTCACTGAGCTAATGCTATTCCAAGATTAATATTTCAGGAAAAGCTCAATGAATGGCATGGCATGGATGAGGAATGTGGACCCCTCAAAATATTAAGGATAAAAAGATTGGCTCAAGCTCAAAGCTCAAGACTCTACATTTTATATTTTAGTGA
This sequence comes from Triticum urartu, assembly GCF_003073215.2. NCBI lineage: Eukaryota > Viridiplantae > Streptophyta > Magnoliopsida > Poales > Poaceae > Triticum > Triticum urartu. The sequence continues at coordinate 64,568,631 of NC_053024.1, forward strand.
TCCAAGATCACATTGAGTCTATAGGAAAAGCCAATACTACCAAGGAGGAATGAGGTGTTGCTTAATGGATTGCTTGCTTCATAGTGCTTAGTGATATGCTCCAAAACCCTCAACTACCTTCCCACATCCACATATGACCTAAACCAAAAGTCAAACTCGGCCCTACCGATTCTTTCTATCCGGCGCCACCGAGTTTCAAATGTCATAGCCACTGCCACAAACCCTAGGCAAATCGGTCTCACCGAGATGGGGTTGTAATCTCTCTGTTTACCTTCGTAACATTTCGATCCTACCGAGATGAGCGATCGGTCCCACCGAGATTGCAATGTAAACTCTCTGTTTCTCTTTCATAACATTTCGGTCCCACCGAAATGAGCGATCGGTCCCACCGAGTTTACCTGACCAACTCTCTGGTTAGCTTATTACCAAAATCGGTCCCACCGAGTTTGTGTAATCGGTCACACCGAGATTACGTTATGCCCTAACCCTAACCATATCTGTCCTACCGAGTTGCATCTCAGTCCCACCGAAAATCCTAACAGTCACTAGGTTTGCTAAATCGGTCCGACCGAGTCTTTCACTTCGGTCTCACCGAGATTGGTAAATTGTGTGTAACGGTTAGTTTTTGTGTGGAGGCTATATATACCCCTCCACCCACTCTTCATTCGTGGAGAGAGCCATCAGAACATACCTACACTTCCAATACACATTTTCTGAGAGAGAACTACCTACTCATTTGTTGAGGCCAAGATATTCCATTCCTACCATATGAATCTTGATCTCTAGCCTTCCCAAGTTGCTTTCCACTCAAATCTTCTTTCCACCAAATCCATATCCTGTGAGAGAGAGTTGAGTGTTGGGGAGACTATCATTTGAAGCACAAGAGCAAGGAGTTCATCATCAGCACACCATTTGTTACTTCTTGGAGAGTGGTGTCTCCTAGATTGGCTAGGTGTCACTTGGGAGCCTCCGACAAAGATTGTGGAGTTGAACCAACGAGTTTGTAAGGGCAAGGAGATCGCCCACTTCGTGAAGATCTACTGCTAGTGACGCAAGTCCTTCGTGGGCGATGGCCATGATGGGATAGACAAGGTTGCTTCTTCGTGGACCCTTCGTGGGTGGAGCCCTCCGTGGACTCGTGATACGTCTCCAACGTATCTATACTTTTTGATTGCTCCTTGCTATATTACCTACTGTTTTGGACTATATTGGGCTTTATTTTCCACTTTTATATTATTTTTGGGACCAACCTATTAATCAGAGGCCCAGCCCAGAATTGCTGTTTTTTTTGCCTATTTTAGTGTTTCGAAGAAACAGAATATCAAACGGAGTCCAAACGGAATAAACCTTTCTAGAACGTGATTTTCTTCCCGAATATGACCCAGGAGACTTGGACCCTACGCCAAGGAAACTTTGAGGTGGGCACGAGGTAGGGGGCGCGCCCTATACCCCCAGGCGCGCCCCCACCCTCGTGGGCCCACCGAAGCTCCACCGACGTACTTCTACCTCCTATATATACCTACGTACCCCCAAATGAACAGGGAGGGAGACAAAAACCTAATTCCACATCAGGCGCGCCCCCACCCTCGTGGGCCCACCGAGGCTCCACCGACGTACTTCTACCTCCTATATATACCTACGTACCCCCAAACGAACAGGGGGGGAGCCAAAAACCTAATTCCACATCCGCAACTTTCTGTATCCACGAGATACAATCTTGGGGCCGGTTCCGGAGCTCCGCCGGAGAGGGCCGTCATCACGGAGGGCTTCTACATCATCATAGCCTCTCCGATGAAGTGTGAGTAGTTTACCTCAGACCTTCGGGTCCATAGTTCGTAGCTAGATGGATTCTTCTCTCTTTTTGGATCTCAATACAAATTTCTCCCCCTCTCTTGTGGAGATCTATTCGATGTAATCTTCTTCTTTTTGCTATGTGTTTGTTGAGACCGATGAATTGTGGGTTTATGATCAAGTCTATCTATGAATAATATTTGAATCTTCTCTAAATTCTTTTATGTATGATTTGTTATCTTTGCAAGTCTCTTCGAATTATCCGTTTGGTTTGGCCAACTAGATTGGTAGTTCTTGCCATGGGAGAAGTGCTTAGCTTTGGGTTCGATCTTGCGGTGTCCTTTCCCAGTGACAGAAGGGGCAGCAAGGCACGTATTACATCGTTGCCATCGAGGATAACAAGATGGGGTTTATTTCATATTGCATGAATTTATCTCTCTACATCATGTCATCTTGCTAAAAGCGTTACTCTATTTTTAACTTAATACTCTAGATGCATGCTGGATAGCGGTCGATGAGTGGAGTAATAGTAGTAGATGCAAAATCGTTTCGGTCTACTTGTCACGGACGTGATGCCTATATACATGATCATGCCTAGATATTCTCATAACTATGCTCAATTCTGTCAATTGCTCAACAGTAATTTGTTCACCCACCGTAGAATACTTATGCTCTTGAGAGAAGCCACTAGTGAAACCTATGGCCCTCGGGTCTATTCTCATCATATCAATCTCCATCACTTTAATCTTGCTTTGCTTTTTTACTTTGCCTTTTACTTTTCACTTTGCATCTCTATACCAAAAATACCAAAAATATTATATCTATCAGATCTCACTCTCGTAAGTGACCGTGAAGGGATTGACAACCCCTAATCGCGTTGGTTGCGAGTAGCTATCATTTTGTGCAGGTACGAGGGACTTGAGCGTGGCCTCCTACTGGATTGGTACATTGGTTCTCAAAGACTAAGGGAAATACTTACGCTACTCTGCTGCATCATCCTTTCCTCTTCGGGGAAATCCGACGCAAGCTCAAGAGGTAGCAAGAAGAATTTCTGGCGCCGTTGCCGGGGAGGTTCGCGCAAGTCAAGATTTGAATCCTGACAACGAGCCATTTCTAGCGCCGTTGCCGGGAAGTCTATGCAAAAAGTCAACATACCAAGTACCCATCACAATCCCTATCTCTCGCATTACATTATTTGCCATTTGCCTCTCATTTTCCTCTCCCCCACTTCACCCTTGTTGTTTTATTCGCCCTCTCTTTCTCAATCTTCTTCTCCTTCTCCGCCTCTCTTTTCCGTTTGCCTTTTTCTCGCTTGACTTTTTGTTTGCCCGTGTGTTTGATTGCTTGTTCGTCGCGATGGCTCAATCGAGATTTGGTGATCTTCACCTTAAAAGGTTAGAGGAGATCGAAAACAACGTTAGGAATTTTATGGTTTTGCAATTTGAGCATAATAATTTCTTTAGAAACGAGCTTAAGGAACAAAAAGGTTTTATGAGTTATATGAATAAAGAGCTTGATGATATGTCCAAAGAATTTGATGGTATAAGATCCCAAATTGCTCGTCTAGAAAAGATGACTGCTGAAATTTCGGATATGCAAGCCACCTTAGTCAATAAGATGGCCGCTAAACTGAATTCCTATGAAAATCAAGATGAAGATCTAAAAGTTATTGATGTATCTCCTATTAAATCTTTGTTTTGCAATATGAATCTTGATGAAACTGAATATGATCTTCCTTTACCTAGAAGGTGTTCTAAAAATTCGGAGTATTTAGATCTTTATGATGAAATTGATGAAAGTGGGATTGAAAGAAATAAAAATATAGATGTTGCTAAACCCACTATATTGGATTTCAAGGAATTTAATTATGAAAGTTTCTCTTTAATTGATTGTATTTCCTTGTTGCAATCCGTGCTAAATTCTCCACATGCTTATAGTCAAAAGAAAGCATTCACCGAACATATTGTTGATGCCTTGATGCAATCTTATGAAGAAAAACTTGAGTTGAAAGTTTCTATCCCTAGAAAACTCTATTATGAGTGGGAACCAACTATTAAAATTAAAATTAAAGATCATGAGTTTTATTCTTTGTGTGATTTGGGTGCTAGTGTCTCCACTATCCCCAAAACTTTGTGTGATTTGCTAGATTTCCGCGATCTTGATGATTGCTCTCTAAACTTGCATGTTGCGGACTCTACTAGTAAGAAACCTATGGTAAGGATTAATGATGTTCTTATTGTTGCAAATAGGAATTATGTGCCCGTAGATTTCATTGTTCTTGATATAGATTGCAATCCTTCTTGCCCTATTATTCTTGGTAGACCTTTCCTTAGAACGGTTGGTGCGATTATTGATATGAAGGAAGGGAATATTAGATTTCAATTTCCATTAAAAAAGGGCATGGACCACTTTCCAAGAAAGAAAATAAAATTGCCATATGGAACTATCATGAGAGCCACTTATGGATTGCCTACCAAAGATGGCAATACCTAGATCTATCCCCGCTTTTATGCCTAGCTAGGGGCGTTAAACGATAGCGCTTGTTGGGAGGCAACCCAATTTTATTTTTATTCCTTGCTTTTTGCTCCTGTTTAGTAATAAATAATTTATTTAGCCTCTGTTTTGGTTGTGTTTTTTGTGTTTAATTAGTGTTTGTGCCAAGTAGAACCGTTGGGAAGACTTGGGGAAAGTCTTGTTGAACTTTCTGTAAAAAACAGAAACTTTAGCGCTCATGAGAACTGCTGTCATTTTTATTTGGAAAGTTCTATTTAGTTAATTATTTTTGAAGATTATTAATAGATAAATTCCTCACGTCCATAAATTTATTTTAGAATTTTTGGGGTTCCAGAAGTTTGCGTTAGTTACAGATTACTACAGACTGTTCTGTTTTTGACAGATTCTGTTTTTCGTGTGTTGTTTGCTTATTTTGACGAATCTATGATTAGTAAAATAGTTTATAATCCATAGAGAAGTTGGAATACAGTAGGTTTAACACCAATACAAATAAAGAATGAGTTCATTACAGTACCTTGAAGTGGTCTTTTGTTTTCTTTCTCTAACGGAGCTCACGAGATTTCTATTGAGTTTTGTGTTGTGAAGTTTTCAAGTTTTGGGTGAATTCTTGTGATGGATTATGGAACAAGGAGTGGCAAGACCCTAAGCTTGGGGATTCCCATGGCACCCCCAAGATAATCCAAGAACACCAAAAAGTCAAAGCTTGGGGATGCCCCGGAAGGCATCCCCTCTTTCGTCCACTTCCATCGGTAATTTACTTGGAGCTATATTTTTATTCACCAACATGATATGGGTTTTGTTTGGAGTGTCTTGTATGATTTGAGTCTTTAATTTTTAGTTTACCACAATCATCCTTGCTGTACACACCTTTTGAGAGAGCCATACATGAATTAGAATTTGATAGAATACTCTATGTGCTTCACTTATATCTTTTGAGCTTAGTTTTGCTCTATGTGCTTCACTTATATCTTTTGAGCGTTATAATTTTGCTCTATGTGCTTCACTTAGATCTTTTAGAGCACGGTGGTGGATTTGTTTTAAAGAAACTATTGATCTCTCATGCTTCACTTAAATTATTTTGAGAGTCTTAATAGCATGGTAATTTGCTTAATAATAACATGCTTGGTATTCAAGATTTGTGAAACTTTCTTTTGAGTGTGTTGAATACTAAGAAAAGTTGGATGCTTGATAATTGTTTTGAGATATGGAGGTAGTAATATCAAAGTCATGCTAGTAGAGTAATTGTGAATTTGATAAGTGCTTGAGTTAAAGTTTGCAAGTCCCGTAGCATGCACGTATGGTAAACGTTATGCGACAAATTTGAAACATGAGGTGTTATTTGATTGTCCTCCTTATGAGTGGCGGTCGGGGACGAGCGATGGTCTTTTCCTACCAATCTATCCCCCTAGGAGCATGCGCGTAATACTTTGGTTTTTGATGGCTTGTAGATTTTTGCAATAAGTATATGAGTTCTTTATGACTAATGTTGAGTCCATGGATTATACGCACTCTCACCCTTCCATCATTGCTAGCCTCTACAGTACCGTGCATTGCCCTTTCTCACATCGAGAGTTGGCGCAAACTTCGCCGGTGCATCCAAATCCCGTGATATGATACGCTCTGTCACACATAAACCTCCTTATATCTTCCTCAAAACAGCCACCGTACCTACCTATTATGGCATTTCCATAGCCATTCCGAGATATATTTCCATGCAACTTTCCACCATCCAGTTTATCATGACACATTCATCATTGTCATATTGCTTAGCATGATCATGTAGTTGACATAGTATTTATGGCAAAGCCACCGTTCATAATTTTTTCATACTTGTCACTCTTGATTCATTGCATATCCCGGTACACCACCGGAAGCATCCATATAGAGTCATACTTTGTTCTAGTATCGAGTTGTAATCATTGAGTTGTAAATAAATAGAAGTGTGATGATCATCATTCAATAGAGCATTGTCCCAAAAAAAGGAGAAAGGCCAAAGAAAAAAAGATAGCCCCAAAAAAGGAGAAAATAAATAAATAAGGGGCAATGCTACTATCCTTTTTTCCACACTTGTGCTTCAAAGTAGCACCATGTTCTTAATATAGAGAGTCTCTTGAGTTATCACTTTCATATACTAGTGGGAATTTTCATTATAGAACTTGGCTTGTATATTCCAACAATGGGCCTCGTCAAGTGCCCTAGGTCTTCGTGAGCAAGCAAGTTGGATGCACACCCACTTAGTTTCTTTTGTTGAGCTTTCATACATTTATAGCTCTAGTGCATCCATTGCATGGCAATCCCTACTCCTTGCATTAACATCAATCGATGGGCATCTCCATAGCCCATTGATTAGCCTCGTTGATGTGAGACTTTCTCCTTTTTGTCTTCTCCACATAACCCCCATCATTATATTCTATTCCACCCATAGTGCTATATCCATGGCTCACGCTCATGTATTGCATGAAAGTTTATGAGTTTGAAATTATTAAGGTATGAAACAATTGCTTGGCTTGTCATCAGGGTTGTGCATGATGAGAGCATTCTTGTGTGACGAAAATGGAGCATGACTAAACTATATGATTTTGTAGGGATGAACTTTCTTTGGCCATGTTACTTTAAGAAAACATAATTGCTTTGTTGGTTTGCTTGAAGTATTATTATTCTCTATGTCAATATGAACTTTTGTCTTGAATCTTCCTAATCTAAATATTCATACCACAATTAAGAATATTTGCATTGAAATTATGCCAAGTAGCACTCCGCATCAAAAATTCTCTTTTTATCATTTACCTACTCGAGGACGAGCAGGAATTAAGCTTGGGGATGCCTGATACGTCTCCAACGTATCTATAATTTTTGGTTGCTCCATGCTATATTACCTACTGTTTTGGACTATATTGGGCTTTATTTTCCACTTTTATATTATTTTTGGGACTAACCTATTAACCGGAGGCCCAGCCTAGAATTGCTGTTTTTTGCCTATTTCAGTGTTTCGAAGAAACGGAATATCAAACGGAGTCCAAACGGAATAAACCTTTCTGGAACGTGATTTTCTTCCCGAATATGACCCAGGAGACTTGGACCCTACGCCAAGGAATCTTTGAGGTGGGCACGAGGTAGGGGGCGCGCCCTATACCCCCAGGCGCGCCCCCCACCCTCGTGGGCCCACCGAAGCTCCACCGATGTACTTCTACCTCCTATATATACCTACGTACCCCCAAACGAACAGGGGGGAGCCAAAAACCTAATTCCACATCCGCAACTTTCTATATCCATGAGATCCCATCTTGGGGCCGGTTTCGGAGCTCTGCCGGAGAGGGCCGTCATCACGGAGGGCTTCTACATCATCATAGCCTCTCCGATGAAGTGTGAGTAGTTTACCTCAGACCTTCGGGTCCATAGTTCGTAGCTAGATGGCTTCTTCTCTCTTTTTGGATCTCAATACAAATTTCTCCCCCTCTCTTGTGGAGATCTATTCGATGTAATCTTCTTCTTTTTGCGTTGTGTTTGTTGAGACCGATGAATTGTGGGTTTATGATCAAGTCTATCTATGAATAATATTTGAATCTTCTCTAAATTCTTTTATGTATGATTGGTTATCTTTGCAAGTCTCTTCGAATTATCCGTTTGGTTTGGCCAACTAGATTGGTAGTTCTTGCCATGGAGAAGTGCTTAGCTTTGGGTTCGATCTTGCGGTGTCCTTTCCCAATGACAGAAGGGGTAGCAAGGCAGGTATTGCATCGTTGCCATCGAGGATAACAAGTTGGGGTTTATTTCATATTGCATGAATTTATCTCTCTACATCATGTCATCTTGCTTAAAGCGTTACTCTATTTTTAACTTAATACTCTAGATGCATGCTGGATAGTGGTCGATGAGTGGAGTAATAGTAGTAGATGCAGAATCGTTTCGGTCTACTTGTCACGGACGTGATGCCTATATACATGATCATGCCTAGATATTCTCATAACTATGCTCAATTCTGTCAATTGCTCAACAGTAATTTGTTCACCCACCGTAGAATACTTATGCTCTTGAGAGAAGCCACTAGTGAAACCTATGGCCCCCGGGTCTATTCTCATCATATCAATCTCCATCACTTTAATCTTGCTTTGCTTTTTTACTTTGCCTTTTACTTTTCACTTTGCATCTCTATACCAAAAATGCCAAAAATATTATATCTATCAGATCTCACTCTCGTAAGTGACCGTGAAGGGATTGACAACCCCTAATCGTGTTGGTTGCGAGTAGCTATCGTTTTGTGCAGGTACGAGGGACTTGAGCGTGGCCTCCTAATGGATTGATACCTTGGTTCTCAAAAACTGAGGGAAATACTTATGCTACTCTGCTGCATCATCCTTTCCTCTTCGGGGAAATCCAACGCAAGCTCAAGAGGTAGCAACTCGCGCAACCGTTACCCTCCGTGGGTTGAAGTCTCCATCAACGTGGATGTACGATAGCACCACCTATCGGAACCACGACAAAAACATCCGTGTCTCCAATTGCGTTTGAATTCTCCAAACCCTTCCCTTTACATTCTTGCAAGTTGCATGCTTTATTTTCCGCTGCTCATATACTCTTTTCATGCTTGCTTGAATTGTGTTAAGATTGCTTGACTTGTCCAAAATATCTAAAATCTGCCAAAGACTAAAATTGGGAAAAGGATGGATTTTTAATTGGTCAAGTAGTCTAATCACCCCCCTCTAGACATACTTTCGATCCTACAGCTGAGCTCATCAATGCTCCACAAGAAGCTAAAGATGATCTTGATGTGTATAGCAAACCCCAGAAGGATGACAAATCCATGGCTAACATGTACAAGCCTATTCCTGATGCAACCCTAGAAACTCACAAGTTGGGATCAATCTACTATCTGCTTGCTGGATTGACCACCATGAACACCATCTTCAGGCATACTTTGTTGCCTAAGTCTGGAGATCACAGGATGATACGTGGTCATTCTGTCAACTTGCTACACTTGTTTGATATTACCCAAAAATTCAAAGTCATGAGCTTAATAGTTGAGACAGTCAAGAGGACAACGGCTGACCAAAAAAGGTCATGTGGATATACCCCACACATTCATATGTTGATCAACTCCAAGGTTGGAACTGGGACATATCTTCTTGACAATGAGCACATACCTCTTAGGCCTGATTTTGAGGACAATTAAGTTGTCATGGATGCATCACATCCTACTTCTGTCGAGGCCCAGGAGAAGATTGAGAAGGCAAAGGCTGCAAAGGCGGAAAAAGCAGCTAGTGCTCCAGATGCTTCAATAATGAATGTCAAGACTAAGCAAGATCAGCTCGCATATCTTTTAGAGGCTACCATGAGGATTGAGAAGAGCTTGGACACCTTGACTTAGAATCAAGAGAGCTTAGAGAGGATTATTGAGAGAAAAATGTACAACCTTGATGTGAAGGTCACATATATTCAGACCATAGTAGAGAAGCTGAGGAATGATGCTGAGGACAATGATGACAGACCAACTATAGACAGGTTCCAGTCAGTGCCAAGGGCACAGAGGTGTGCTACTGAGCCAATTGCAGATTTGATGCCTGCTCATTCTGCTCCTACCACCACAGCCGCAGTTGCTCCTCCAGTATCTACTCCACCAGCTCCGCAGACATCAACTGAAGCATTTGCAGATGGACTCCTCTCAATGTCGTCTACGCACACCGGAGCTACAAGCCAGAAGACCCCTTCAGGAGCTCCCGGAGATCGTTCCCAGAGTGTCGTATAGCACTATACGTTTTTAAACTTGTTGGTAACTTGTTGCCAAAGGGGGAGAAAGTGTATAGATCATAGGCTTCGAGAGAGAGCGTCTTTTGCTTTTGTTAGATTCATTTTTCTTGCTTATTGCTACCTTGGTTTGGTTGGTGTTGCTACTTATGCTACTTATGTGCTATGCTCGTGAGATACCTTATGTGATCATGTGTTTGATCATACTATGCTTAATGTGTGCTTGCATGATTATATCTATGAATGTTTATGTATGATAAATCATTTCTATCCTTGGTGATGAGTGCATATTATTTAACTCTTATCATTTTGTGTGCTCCACCAAGATGTAGGTGACATGGAAGAGTGACCCATGACACTAATCGATTGTGCATTTGCATTCGAACGAAAAAAAAATAAGTAATGCACAAATTTATGGGGAGCTTTTGCTTATCACATACTTCTCAAAGCGACGATGTATTTCATTCATATTATCATTTGTCGAACCTTTGATCATATGTTGTCGTCAATTACCAAGAATGGGGAGATTGAAAGTGCAACTAATCCCCGGGTGGTTTTGGTAATGTATAACAACATATAGCTCATTAAACTAATATCCATTCAAGTTTAATATTTCAGAAAGTTCAATGAATGGCATGGCATGGACTAGAGAGGTGGACCCCTCAAAATGCTAAGGACACATATTGGCAAAAGCTCAAGACTCTTCATTTCTATGTTAGTGATCCAAGATCACATTGAGTCCATAGGAAAGCCAATACTATTAAAAGGGGATGAGGTGTTACTTAATGGCTTGCTTACTCAAATGCTTAGTGATATTGCTCCAAATCCCTCAACCACGTTCTCATTCCAAATATGTCGAAACCCTAAACTCCAACTCGGCCCCACCGATTCATTCTATCCAGAGCCACCGAGTTCATATGACACAGCTACTTCCAGAAACCCTAAACAGTCCGGTCACACCGATATGGACCTCGGTCTCACCGAGATGGCCTTGCCAATTTTCCATTGCATGTTGCAATTATTTTGGTCTCGCCGAAATAGCGATCGGTCTCGCTGAGTTGGCTCGACATTTTCTCTGTTGCCTTATTGCTTCACTTCGGTCTCACCGAGTTATTCTAGTCAGTCCCACCGAGATTCCTAACATTCACACTTTGAACTAAATCAGTCTCACCGAGTTCATCTATTCGGTCTAACCGAGTTGGGTCAAATGTGTGTAACGGTTGGATTTTGTGTGGAGGCTATATATGCCCTCCACCCTCTCCATACGCGAGAGAGCCATCAGAACATGCCTACATTTCTAGCTTACATTTTTTGAGAGAGAACCACCTACTCATGTGCTCAAATCAAGATATACCAATCCTACCACAAGAATCTTGATTTCTAGCCTTCCCCAAGTTGCTTTCCACTCAAACCATCTTTCCACCATATCCAAATCTGAGAGAGAGTTGATTGTTGGGGAGACTATCATTTGAAGCACAAAAGCAAGGAGTTCGTCAACAACACAACATCTATTATCTTTTGGAGAATGGTGTCTCCTAGATTGGTTAGGTGTCGCTTGGGAGCCTCCGATAAGATTGTGGAGTTGAACCAAGGAGTTTGTAAGGGCAAGGAGATTGCCTACTTCGTGAAGATCTACCCGAGTGAGGCAAGTCTTTCGTGGGTGATGGCCATGGTGGGATAGACAAGGTTGCTTCTTCATGGACCCTTCATGGGTGGAGCCTGATAACCCACAAGTATAGGGGATCGTTAGCCTTTTTCGATAAATAACAGTGTCAAATCCAACGAGGAGCTAAAGGTAGAACAAATATTCCCTCAAGTTCTATCGACCACCGATACAACTCTACGCACACTTGACGTCTGCTTTACCGAAAACAAGTATGAAACTATTTTGTAGGTGTGATGCTAGAACTACTTTGCAAGAATAAAACTAGAAATACTTTGCAAGATAATAAAAGTTAGATGTTTAGAAAAAGGGGTTTGTGTCAACAAGAATGTTATTTGTCCCTAGGCAATCGATAACAAGTATTCGTAATCATTCTTGTAATTTTATATGAGGGAGAGGCATGAGCTAACATACTTTATCTACTTGGATCGTATGCACTTATGATTGGACCCCTAGCAAGCATCCGCAACTACTAAAGATCATTAAGGTTGTGAAACCCAACCATAGCATTAAGTATCAAGTCCTGTTTAGGCCGCTGTCACCCCCGCAACACTCACAATAAGCAAACCAAGAACATATTGCAACACCCTACAGCGGGCCCCCCTCATGTTTGCGCGAGAACGGAGGGCACCATAGGACAGCACCATAATTAAAATAAACAATCATACCAACCAAGATCACGATTAACCCACAGGACAAAACGGATCTACTCAAACATCATAGGATAACCATAGATCATTAGGAAATAATATATGGACTTGAGCACCATGTTTAAGTAGAGATTACAGCGGGGAGAAGGGGTGTTACACCGCTGCACAGAGGGGGAGAGAGTTGGTGTTGACGGTAGCAAGATTGTTGATGTAGATCATCGTCCCGATCGTTGCCCCGGTGGCACTCCGGTGCCACCGGAAGCGAGGGGGAGAGAGCCCCCCTCCTTCTTCTTCTTCCTTGGCCTCCCCCCTAGATGGGAGGAGAGTTCCCCCTCTGGTCCTTGGTCTCCATGGCGGCAGAGGGGCAGGAGCCCCCCCGAGATTGGATCTCCCTCTCTCTTCTCTTCTATTTCGTGTTCCGCAGATCTGGCCCTTCACGGTTTCTTAAATTCCCGGAGATCTGTAACTCTGATTGCGCTGAAATTTTTACACGATTTTTTTTCCATAAATTATCTTTCTTGCACCAGAAGAAGGGCCCCAACTGACCTTCGAGGAGGGCACAAGACACCTGGGCACGCCAGGGGGTGCCTGACGCGCCCTGGTGGGTTGTGGGCACTGTGGGCCCCCGTTTGTGTTGATTCCACCTCCTAAAAATCACATATGTTCCAAAATAATTCTTGGTAAATTTTTATCATGTTTGGACTTCGTTTGATATGGATTTTCTGCGAAACAAAAACATGCAACAGACAGGAACTGGCACTGGGCATTGGATAAGTAAGTTAGTCCAAATAAATCATATAAAAAGTTGCCAAGAGTATGTAAAACTTGAATAATATTGGCATGAAACAATCAAAAATTATAAATAAGATGGAGACGTATCAGAGCCCTCTGTGGACCCGCGCAACCGTTACCCTTTGTGGGTTGAAGTCTCCATCAACGCGGATGTACGATAACACCACCTATCGGGACCACGCCAAAAATCTCCCTGTCTCCATTGAGTTTGCACTCTCCAATCCCTTTCCTTTACCTTCGTATGCAATGTTTTACTTTCTGCTGCTACACTCTTAGAATTGCATGTGTAGGTTGATTGCTTGACTTGTGCTAGTTCCTAAAATCTGGCCAGAACTAAAATTGGGAAAAGGCTAGATTTTTATTTGGTCAATTAGTCTAATCAGCCCCCCCCCTAGACCTACTTTCGATCCTACAGTTGCGCAGTGGTCTACATGGCAGGAAACCAAAATGAAAACTTGGCAGGAACAGTGGCGGCTCAAAACTCCACGGCTGCTGGAGGCGTGACAGGGACTGGCACTTTAGCACCGGCTCCCGATGCAGCCGGCTTAGGCCAGATGGAATCCCTTCAATGCTAACATAATTGAATCATATAACAATACCTCAACGTGCGACAAAGAATCACTCAAAAGTTCCTACCGGGGAAAGAAGGACGAAAATGTGTATCAAGCTCTATGCCTAGATTACCCCAATGTTAGCATGTGAATCCACAAGTTGATTACCAAAACATATGTCATCTGGTCTCGATAAATTACCCCATTGTCACCACAGAATCCACAAGCAAGACATACATCAAGTGATCTCAAATCCAAATATTACACCCAACATACGGAACTTCAAAGGGCAAGACTCAATTCATCACAACAAAATAGACTGGGAAGAACATCATGTGATCCAACTATATTAACAAAGCCCAGGGCACATCAAAACCGTTCCCTATCAAGATCACGAGAGAGAGAGAGAGACCAAACACATAGCTAGTGGTACATACCCTTGGTCCGGGGGTGAATTACTCCCTTCTCATCATGGAGGCAGCAGGGATGATGAAGATGACCTTCGGTGATGACTTTCCCCCTTCGGCATAGTGGCGAGAAAGGCCTCCAGATGGGATCTCTTTGGAACAGAGCTTATGGCAGCGGAGTCGAAGTTTTAGGTTTATTTTTTGGGGTTTCTCTATTTATAAGAATTTTTAGCGTTGGTTTCACGCCAAAAGGAGTTATGAGGGCCCCACAAGGCAGGAGCACCTGACGATGACATGTACCTAGGGTAGGGTAATAGGCCTGACCAAGACACCCTCCCCAAGGACACTACCGAAAGACCAACATCATTCAAAGTTCAGTAATTTCCACCGACTGGAATCTCCTCAGAGTGCAATTCACTCGACCAACAACTCACTTGGATAACCCAATTCATTCGACCGATATATCACCACTCGACCATACAAGAAACCACTCGGAAGACAGAAGGCCTAAAGTCACTCAGGTTGGCAACGGTCAGGCATTCACTCTGTAGTGTTAATGATCATTTATACGTCTTTATTGCTGGCGTTACCGGTAACGCCTCATCTTTATGTACATTGAACCATGTATAACTGAGGGCTGGAGGGGTCCGGTGCTCTCTATATAAGCCACCCCCCTCCTTAGGTACAAGGGTTCGCACCCCCTGTAACTTCACGCATAATCCAGTCAACCGCCTGAGGGCACCGAGACGTAGGGCTATTACTTCCTCCGCGAAGGGCCTGAACTCGTAAATCTCGCGTGCACAACCTCATCGTAGCTAGGATCTTGCCTCCTCTTACGTACCCCCTAATCTACTGTCAGACTTAGAACCACGACAGTTGGCGCCAACCATGGGGCAGGTGTCTTAGCGACTTCTAGTGAGGTTGCAATTTTTCCGATTCCCATCATCATGGTTTCTGACGAAGGTTTGGCTGAGGGCCGCGAGATCCGTCTCGGTGCGCTCGTTTTCATCGCCGACGACTCCGCTTGGCTTCAAGAAGCTCCCCTCGACGTCGAGGCGGTCCCCGTCCGCGGAGCGACCCACTTTCGGGCATGCGCCCACGACGTCCTTCTGCGGCAGCTGTCGACCCAGTATCGGTCGGCTCCCGCAATGTCTTCGCTCTTCGCTGCACGACGCCGCAGGCGATCCCGTCGATCACGGCTTCAGCGGTGGATCAAGCATGCGGTGGCTCGCCGGTCGGCCACCCCTCAAGTCACGGCAATCAAGCCCGACGAATCTCTCTATGGGCTGTTCGACTGGCTCCGTCAAGACCCTGTCCAAGTGTGACAGCAGCGACCCTGCGGCATAAGTCTTGATGGTCGACACGCCGTGCAGCCTGCCTGGTTTCCGCCACAGCGACGGTAGCAATGGCGGCGGTGATCTGTCGCATGTTCACGAAGAATATCGTCCTCAAGCCCTTACTTCGCAGCAGCGAGAGGAGCTGCATCGTCGCAATACATTGGCACTCCACACTCCCATCATTGGGGAAACCTTCGAGGCTTGGGCCTTGGAGACTGCGCGCCTGGCCACGTTGGCTGAGCGTGCGCGACTAGAGAATCTCCAGCGCTCACTCGACGATCGCGCTCGGCGGCTGGTCCCTGAATCCAGTCGACGACATCGGCAATTGTTTCCCCCCGAGCATCAGGTATACCGTACCCCAATTCAGAATCTTACCGCTGCAGCTCACATAGCAAAGTCAATCCAGCCATCCCAGTGAGAGGCTGGAAGAGGTTTGATGCAGATTCGAGCACTGCTCCGTGCAGCAGGAGAGCAGAACACAACAGTTTCCCAGTCGCGCAAGAAGATCCATAGCATATATGTGGTTGCAGACACTGTCCAGTCGGCCCAGAGCCCAAGATCGCCTCCGCGGCGTGGGGGCCGAGGACATTGTCAAGAGCAATACATGGGTTGGAACCACGAGCAATATGATCATCGGTTTGGCCGTGACGACCGCCATCGAGTGTCCACGCCCCTCCGAGGGGCGGGTCGTATGCACCCCGGCGACCCGATGACAGGCATCCATATGGTGATGAGCGAAGACATCCAGTCGACTCCAGAGAACCTGGACTTGATGCGAGATCAATTTTGGTACAACGTTTCGTCGACCGGAACAGAGTTCACAGAGAATGGCAAGACAGAGATCGACCAGCGAGCAGTGGAGTCCATGTATCAGGGCCTGAGTGTTTCAGCAGTGCCATCAGAGCCGCAGAGATCCCTCCCAACTTCAGATTGGCGACTGGAGTAAGTAAGTTTACCGGTCAAACCTGACACTTAGCTAGAGGATTACCGAGTGGTTGTGCAGATTGGCGGTGGTAACGATGAGGTAGCCAAGAAACACCTTCCTTTGATGTTGGAAGGGTCAGCCAGAGCTTGGTTGAATCAGTTGGCTCCTGGCAGGATATTCAGTTGGGAAGAGTTGGCCCGAGTGTTTGTTAGAACATTTGAAGGCACTTGCAAATGACTTGCAGGGCTGACAGAGTTGCAGCATTGTGTTCAGAAGCCGAATGAGACGTTGAGAGATTATATCCAGAGGTGGAGCACTTTGCATCACATAGTGGAAAACGTGTCACCACACCAAGCAGTCTGCACCTTCAAGGAGGGCGTTCGGTATCGAGAGCTGAACCTGAAATTCGGTCGGACAAGAGATATGACATTGACCCGAATGATGGAAATAGCCACTCGTTACGCCAACGGTGAAGAAGAAGACCGACTCCGCAGCGACAAGAGCAAACCAGTCGCCCAAGATGCTGGAGGAGGTAACTCCAATCAGAAACAGAAGCGCAAGGCCGAAGCTACCGCTCCTGGTGAAGCTGCAGCAATGACTCTAGAAAAATTCAAGGGAAAACCTAAAGGGCCATGGGTCCCTAAAAAGGTAAAAGATTCGGTGGGAAATGATGTGTTAGATCTGTCGTGTCATATACACACCAAAGTGGATGAAGAGGAAATCTAATTTATCCCAAGCATACCACTCGACAATGTCGACTCCTTATCCAGAAATTCCGAGAGGGCCAGTCCAAGGAGAAAGAGAAAGAGTCTGATAAGGACGAAGACAAAGAGGAAGATGATGGTTTCCCCAACATCAATGCCACTTTGGTGATTTTCGCTGATGTTGAGAGCAAAAGTCGATTGAAAGTCATTAACAAATAGGTGAACATGGTTGCTCCAGCAACGCCAACATATTTGAAGTGGTCAAAGACTCCCATTACATTCGACTAGTCGGATCACCTGGCACGTGTCTCTACCCCAGGGCGGCAAGCGTTGGTGGTCGACCCGGTCGTCAGAGGCACCCGATTTACCAAGGTCCTGATGGATGGTGGCAGTGGTGTCGGTGTCAAAACCGGCGGATCTCGGGTAGGGGGTCCCGAATTGTGCGTCTAGGATCGATGGTAACAGGAGACGGGGGACACGATGTTTACCCAGGTTCGGGCCCTCTCTATGGAGGTAATACCCTACGTCCTGCTTGATTGATCTTGATGAATATGAGTGTTACAAGAGTTGATCTACCACGAGATCATAATGGCTAAACCCTAGAAGCCTAGCCTGTATGACTATGGTAATGAGTATATCCTTTCCAGACTAACCCCTCCGGTTTATATAGACACCGGGGGATCTAGGGTTTACATAGAGTCGGTTACATAAGAAGGAATCTTCATAGTCGGTCGCCAAGCTTGCCCTCCACGCCAAGTAGAATCCAATCCGGACACGGGTACGGTCTTCGGCCTTCATGTCTTCACAGCCCATCAGTCCGGCCCATGGATAACAGGCCGGATGCCCGAGCCCCTGAACCTGGCTTCAATGACGAGGAGTTCGGCGTGCAAATTGTCTTCGACATTGCAAGGCGGGTTCCCCCTTCCGAACTCCCAGTTGATCTTCAGATGTGATGATTGTATCCGGACTTTTATACACAACCGCAGAGGACATAATATTTTACGAGTTTACCTCATCGACCATTTTTTGGTAATATGACACCATGCCTGCACGACCACTACTTGCGAACCGTTTTAGCCGGCCCGTCGCCCCACGTCCCAAGACATGGCTTTATTGGCGCGTTTTATCCAAGTGGAGATCGTGCCTCCCTTTTTTAAGGGATTCCTGTCAACCCGGGCGTGGGTAACCCAACCGTCGCTGGGGTACAACTCCTTGGAAACAAGCACGTTTTTAGGCCCAAGAGGAGACGTTTGATATTTGCAGCCTTTATATAGGGGTACAGACCCGTCTTCTTCTTCTACGCTTGCCTCTTCCTCGACCCCTGCAACCCCGAGTTCCAACACCTGGGTTTCAGTCGCCACAAGCCCCAATCATGTCCGGATCCAGCCGTCAAGGCCGGTGGGTAGCTTCTTCTGTCACTGAGGAAGATATCGCCAAGCTTCGGGCGGTGAGATACTTGACCGCAGAAATCCGTCACCGGCTTCCTGCCGAGGGGCAGGTTATTCCCACCCCTAGATACGGCGAGAGGGTCGTGTTCGTGTCCCACTTCCTCCGCGGGTTAGGGTTTGCACTTAACCCCTTCGTCCGAGGGCTCATGTTCTACTACGGGCTAGATTTTCACGATCTGGCCCCATACTCTATTATTCTTATCTCGGTGTTTATCGTCATGTGCGAAGCCTTCCTCCGAGCTACTTCGCACTTTGGCTTGTGGCTCAAGACCTTCGATGTGAAGCCGCAAGTGGTAGAGGGGGAGCAAGCCGAGTGCGGTGGCGCTGCAGTGAGCAAGCTTGCTAGCGCCATTTGGCTGAAAGGATCCTTCGCCAAATCTTCTGATCTGTTGCAGCAGGGGTGGTTCTATATCATCGAGCCCCGCAGCTCCAAGTGGGCAACTGCGCCTGCCTTCTGATCCATCCCCCCAATTCAGCTTGCATCGTGGATTAACAAGGGGCTGGATTGGGGATCAACGAATGATGTGCAAACTCTGCAAAGTCGCATACGAGGCCTCATTGAGAGGGACATCGACATGGACAATGTCGTTCAAGTAATGCTAGTTCGTCGGACCCTGTCGTGTCAGCGACGGCCACTCCGCCTATGGGAGTTTAATCCAGAAGGGTCGCGGACTCTTCAGCACTTCTTCGGCACAACGCACGAAGGAATGTGGAAATTATTCTTCGGGAAACGAAGGCAATGGCCGGATACCACCGAAGATGTCGGCCTAGACTGTAACCGTCCGGATACCCCGGTAAGTACCCGATTACCGAATACCCTATAATCAAATACCCAGTGGCAAGATACCAACAGTATCATCCTTTTTCAGGGCTGGATAAAGAAGATGGAACTGATTAGGCATCCAGCTCCCCTTCTCGAAGACTTAGCAACTCCCATGTTAACAAGGATGCTGGCCTCGGCGCCATACCAGGCGCCAACAGGGGAGGGCGAGAAGACTCAAGATAACCTTGGTTCCAGGGGTAAGTCGGACACTAAGTCTGGAGAAATCGACCTTTCCTCGCCCGAAGACGGAGGCGGAAAAGGACCTAGTATCCCTTCTCCAAACAGGAGGAAAAGGGCCGCCTCCAAAGATTGGGAGGGGCGGTCCCCCAAGAAGGGCAAGATGCCACCGTCGAGCGGCCTGGGTTTGGAAAGCGACGCCGTTAAACAACTCCAACAAGGGGACAAGCCCTCGGCCAAACCGTAAGATAATCCAGAGCACTTTGATAATGTCCCGCTCAGTTGCTGTTACTGGAGATATACGTAACACATTCATGTATTTCTATAGGTCGGCACAGAGTTTTTCTAGGCGATCCTCTTCTTCGGGGAGTCTCCTCCGAGAGATGATGGAGAGCAAGACGCCTCCTCCAACCTCCTCGCCCAACAAGGCGGATGACTCTGAAGTGTCATCGCGGAGGGTCCCTTTTGACCAACAAGTTACGCAGGGGACAGAAGAGGCAGTACCCGAAGGTGGAGCTTCGACCATTCGGGATTCCGGGGCTGATGATAAAAAAGGCCCCGGACTGACTGGTTCGCAGCCGACAGTGATTCTGGAGACGGGTGAACAGATTCCTTCAAAGGATGATTGTGCTCCTGGAGCAGCTTCCAGAAACCCGGAGACTCCGGATATATTGTGGGACATGTTGCGGAAAGCATATGTCTCGGGGGAACAGCGTACCTTGATGGGTACAGTGATTGAGAAGATTTCGTCCGCGAAGAGCGGATTAAATGAAGCCTTCATGAGTCTGCTGAAGGGCTTCGAGGTTTGTCACATAATGTTTTCGGCTATGCTTCATTTGCAAAGATGCGCCTGTGTATAGGCAGTAGCCCCTGATACTCGGGTTGGCTTCCATTGGGAAGCAAAACGAAGGATCGAAAAGGATCGTTTGAGGACTAACCTGATCAACTTTGAACACAGGCTGCTTCCCCCTTGGCCGCTTCCCGGACTATGGAAATTCCCGATTTGCGGCGGAAGCTTGATGTGGCAGGGGATGATCTTGCTTTAATCAATATGCGTCTGGACGAGTCGCAAGGTATGTATTCGGGACAATCCTCACACATTTTTGTGGTATAAGCATGATGCTGAGATTTGGCTACAGATGGTGCTGCCGTTGTTGAAGTTCTTCGAGCGGAGCTGGCCCGGGCCAAGGAGCAGGCCCGGCGTAGCAATGCTGCTGCCGAAAAGGCATCGGCTGAATTAAAAGCCGAACAAGCTGCACGGCGCCAAGATGAGGAGAAGATATCCACGATGACGCTCGAAATGGAGAATGCTACCGGTCGCTGCGAATTTCTGGAGAAGGAGAGTAAAGCCTTAACGGCTGATCTGGACAAGGCCTTACAAGAGGCGAGAGAAGCGCAGTCGGAATGCAGAGCAGCCCGTGAGGAGGTTCGACAGGCGAGGGAGATTGCGGCTGGAAAGCCCTTTTCTGCTGCAAACTAAGTTCGGCGATCCGAACTATGCCCAGCTTAACCAAGTATGGAGTTCTCCGGATGAGTTCTTGGACTTGCCGAAGAGTTATGCCGATGCGGCGCAGTATTACCAAGCACGAGATGGATATGCAACGGAGAAGCTTTTTTGGTCACAGTTTGGCACATCAAAGCGCCCTTTGTTGCTCAATGAACAGATGTCCCAATGGGCCGAACTTCATAGGATATCCGGCGCTGCCATGAAGGACGTTGTAATCCGGTTGTGGCCAACCGAGCCTGTTCTGAATAGCTATTTCGGTTTGGTGCAAAGGCTTGTTGACGCGGTGCCGCGTATCGACGCTGTGAAGCGGTCAACGTGCATTGAGGGTGCACGGATGGCTTTTGCTCGAGTCAAGACATTCTGGGGGAAGGTGAAGGCCATCGATGTTGCAACGAAGGGTCCACCCAAAGGCAAGGACCGTTTAGAACCGGAGCATTATTTAGAAGACGTCCTAGAGGCCGCCCGCTTTATAGAGGGTAAGTGCTCAAAAGACATAATGTTCGAGTGAGGTGTATGAAAATTGTAAAAGACAATTTTATAGTTAATCTATTTATGTTTCGCTTGAAAGCTTGAATTCCTCCTGTGCGGCCGTTTTGATATAATCTGAAAGTTTTCCAGTTGTCGGCTTCAGCCCCCTCGTAGGAAGTACGGGGGGTGTTCGGAAAAGCATTTAATCACTCTTTATCCAACGTCTTGGTCCATGAAGGAGGTGATAATGCGGCGAACCAGGCAATCGGACTATAAGGCGTTAACACTTTCACTTAGCCATAGGAGTTTTATGGTGGGGCTATGACATAGCCCCTAGTATGTATGCGGCGTATGGTGCCTTACATATTCGATCTGAAAAAGATCCCTCGTGTGACACGGAGAATCGCTAAAGATTCCAATAAGTCGTCAAGTGGTTGACCAGCTCACGCCGCATCATGACAGTCAGTATTCGGCTTTCTCTACTGAGGTGCTCGTCCGGTTTAGACCAGGGCACAATCGCAGTAGTTCTCCCTTTACTACCCTAGCCGATAGAGCAGAACGTAGGGTGGCAAGCACAGGAGCCGGGCAACCCAACTATTGACCCAAGACAATGATTCGGAGCTGATGCATATAAGGCCAAACTTGCGACGCCGAAGTATGTTATAGAGCTGTTCGGACTTTTACTGGCAACTCATTTGTTCCCACACCGAGCCCCTGGCAGGTTATGCCAAGGTATTTCTGTGAAATAACCGTAGGAGCCATATTTGTCGGGAAAACATATGGATGATTAGTTCGGATATTGTTTACTGGTAACTGAGCGATATGCCAATGAACAATATCCGAACTAATCATTGGCAAATCGCTCAGTTACCAGTAAACAATATCCATCCGCCCGGCTATTTGACATGCTTGGGGTTGATGAGCCATCCGCCCGGCTATTTGACATGCTTGGGGGTGGAGGCGGAGGAACGGGCATAGTACTGGCTCAAGAAATAGAGAGTGCTGTCTACAAAAAGTTATTTTGGACCTCCTGTCGCACGTCTGCGCCACCAGTCCTCGGTGGGGGGAATCCTTGATGGAAATAGCCCCTTGGGTGAGTGTATGGATCCGACTCCGATAGAGCCAGTTTCATATGTTTATCTTGTTCGTCACCTGTTTATAAAGGATGGCGAAGGAAGAAACAAAAAATAAGTAATAAAAGAAAGTTACTGGAGTGCTTGCAGGCTTGTCCGTATTGTGCTTCCGCCAATGCCCATGGTATCTTGAGTGCGTAATGATGTATGCGCGGTACAAATTTTTTAGGTGTGTGGAGTGGGCGGCGGAAGCCGGGTAGCTATTTCCGTTCTAGGAGTAGATGATCCTCGGGTGGAGGTTGCTTCTGACCCCCAGTGTTTCGTTGGTGAACCTTTCCGTCATCCCTGTCGCTTGGCGGCCTCCTCCCCCTATGTTCGGCGTTGAGCTTGCCGGCCTGTTTAAAGACCCAGCAGTTTCTGTTGGTATGATTAGCTGGTTTATCGGGGTGGCCATGAATCTGGCATGGCCGGCCTAATATCCTGTCCAGGTTGGATGGTTCGTCTTGATTCGCCTTGAATGGCTTCTTCCGCTGACCGAGCTTGGGGTTGCTGAATCCGGCGTTGACCGTCGTGTCGCCTGATCTTTCATTGTCATTGCAACTGTTGTTTTTGCTTCCTCATGGCTTACCATTGTCGTCACTGATTTCAGAGGTGCCCTGGTTGTTGACGCTATTGCTTCTACGAGCGAGCCAGATGTCTTCTCCCGCGCAAAAGCGGGTCATCAGAGCAGTGAGGGTTGTCATGGATTTAGGTCCTTCTTGGCCGAGGTGGCGTGCAAGCCATTCGTCCCGGACGCCGTGTCTGAAAGCCGCAAGGGCTTCCGCGTCCGGACAGTCGATGATTTGGTTCTTTTTGACTAAGAACCGAGTCCAGAGCTCCCTAGCTGATTCTCTGGGCTGTTGGACAATTTGAATTAGGTCATCGGCATCCGGTGGCCGGACATATGTTCCTCGAAAGTTATCAAGGAAGGCCTCTTCCAAGTCTTCCGAGCTGCCTATGGAATTTTCAGGCAAGCTGTTTAACCAGTACCGAGCTAGCCCTTTTAGTTTTAGTGGGAGGTATTTAATGGCATGGAGGTCGTCCCCACGGGCCATATGGATGTGGAGGATGAAATCTTCTATCCACACTGCGGGATCGGTTGCCCGTCGTATGATTCAATATTGACGGGTTTGAATCCTTCAGGGAATTCATGATCCATTACTTCATCAGTGAAGCAAAGCAGGTGTGTGGCGCCTCTATGCTGGGCCACACTGCAACGTAACTCCGAAGGAGTCCCTTTGCGGTTTTTGGCTCGGGCGTGGCGAGGTTTGACACGTCCGAATAGGTAGCCTTCATCGCGTGTCGAAGCATTCTTTCGCGATCCGTAGATCGGTCTTGCGTGTCCTACTCTATTGTCCAAGTCTCTCTGCAGGTTGTTTGGGTGATCGTGCCCTGTGTTGTTCCTGCCTTTACGGTGAGGTGGGGCTGTCTGGTGTTCGGCTCGAGTTGCCTCTTTATCCGGACAGAGTTGTGCTACCTCTTGAGCACTGCATTGGTTTTGCCTTGAAGAGGAAAGGGTGATGCAACAAAGTAGCGTAAGTATTTCCCTCAGTTTTTGAGAACCAAGGTATCAATCCAGTAGGAGGCCACGCGCGAGTACCTCGTACCTACACAAACAAATAAAATCCTCGCAACCAACGCAATAAAGGGGTTGTCAATCCCTTCACGGTCACTTACGAATGTGAGATCTGATAGATATGATAAGATAATATTCTCGGTATTTTTATGATAAAGATGCAAAGTAAATAAAGCAAAATAAAAACGGTAAAAGAAATAGCTTGTTGACGGAAGATTAATATGATGGAAAATAGATCCGGGGGCCATAGGTTTCACTAGTGGCTTCTCTCGAGAGCATAAGTATTACGGTGGGTAAAACAAATTACTGTTGAGAAATTGACAGAATTGAGCATAGTTATGAGAATATCTAGGTACGATAATGTATATAGGCATCACGTCCGAGACAAGTAGACCGACTCCTGCCTGCATCTACTACTATTACTCCACACATCAACCGCTATCCAGCATGCATCTAGAGTATTAAGTTCAAAAGAACAGAGTGACGCTTTAAGCAAGACGACATGATGTAGAGGGATAAACTCATGCAATATGATATAAACCCCATCTTGTTATCCTCGATGGCAACAATACAATACGTGCCTTGCTGCCCCTACTGTCACTGGGAAAGGACACCGCAAGATTGAACCCAAAGCTAAGCACTTCTCCCATTGCAAGAAAGATCAATCGAATAGGCCAAACCAAACTGATAATTCGAAGAGACTTGCAAAGATAACCAATCATACATAAAAGAATTCAGAGAAGATTCAAATATTGTTCATAGATAAACTTGATCATAAACCCACAATTCATCGGTCTCAACAAACACACCGCAAAAGAAGATTACATCGAGTAGATCTCCACAAGAGAGGGGAGAACATTGTATTGAGATCCAAAAGGAGAGAAGAAGCCATCTAGCTAATAACTATGGACCCGAAGGTCTGAAGTAAACTACTCACACATCATCGGAGAGGCTATGGTGTTGATGTAGAAGCCCTCCGTGATCGATGCCCCCTCCAGCGGAGCTCTGGAAAAGGCCCTAAGATGGGATCTCACGGGTATAGAAGGTTGCGACGGTGGAATTAGGGTTTTGGCTCCGTATCTGGTAGTTTGGGGGTACGTAGGTATATATAAGAGGAAGAAGTACGTCGGTGGAGCAACATGGGCCCCACGAGGGTGGAGGGCACGCCTGGGGGGGCTAGGCGTGCCCCCTACCTCGTGCCTTCCTGGTTGCTTTTTCTTGACGTAGGGTCCAAGTCCCCTGGATCATGTTCGTTCCGAAAATCACGTTCCCGAAGGTTTCATTCCGTTTGGACTCTGTTTGATATTCTTTTTCTGCGAAACTCTGAAATAGGCCAAAAACAGCAATTCTGGGCTGGGCCTCCGGTTAATAGGTTAGTCCCAAAAATAATATAAAAGTGTATAATAAAGCCCAATAATGTCCAAAACAGAATATAATATAGCATGGAACAATCAAAAATTATAGATACGTTGGAGACATATCAAGCATCCCCAAGCTTAATTCCTGCTCGTCCTCGAGTAGGTAAATGATAAAAATAGATTTTTTGATGTGGAATGCTACTTGGCATAATTTCAATGTAATTTTCTTAATTGTGGTATGAATATTCAGATCCGAAAGATTCAAGACAAAAGTTTAATATTGACATAAAAATAATAATACTTCAAGCATACTAACTAAGCAATTATGTCTTCTCAAAATAACATGGCCAAAGAAAGTTATCCCTACAAAATCATATAGTCTGGCTATGCTCCATCTTCACCACACAAAGTATTTAAATCGTGCACAACCCCGATGACAAGCCAAGCAATTGTTTCATACTTTTGGTGTTCTCAAACTTTTTCAATCTTCACGCAATACATGAGCGTGAGCCATGGACATAACACTATATGTGGAATAGAATGGTGGCTGTGGAGAAGACAAAAAGGGAGAAGATAGTCTCACATCAACTAGGCGTATCAACGGGCTATGGAGATGCCCATTAATAGATATCAATGTGAGTGAGTAGGGATTGCCATGCAACAGATGCACTAGAGCTATAAGTATATGAAAGCTCAACAAAAGGAACTAAGTGGGTGTGCATCCAACTCGCTTGCTCACGAAGACCTAGGGCATTTTGAGGAAGCCCATCATTGGAATATACAAGCCAAGTTCTATAATGAAAAATTCCCACTAGTATATGAAAGTGATATCATAGGAGACTCTCTATCATGAAGATCATGGTGCTACTTTGAAGCACAGGTGTGGTAAAAGGATAGTAGTATTGTCCTTTTTTTGGGACAATACTCTATGAATGATGATCATCACACTTCTATTTACTTACAACTCAACAATTACAACTCAATACTTAGAACAAAATATGACTCTATGTGAATGCCTCCGGCGGTGTGCCGGGATGTGCAATGATGCATGAGTGACATGTATGAAGAATTATGAACGGTGGCTTTGCCACAAATACAATGTCAACTACATGATCATGCAAAGCAATATAACAATGATGGAGCGTGTCATAGTAAACGGAACGGTGGAAAGTTGCATGGCAATATATCTCAGAATGGCTATGGAAATGCCATGATAGGTAGGTATGGTGGCTGTTTTGAGGAAGGTATATGGTGGGTGTATGATACCGGCGAAAGGTGCGCGGTATTAGAGAGGCTAGCAATGGTGGAAGGGTGAGAGTGCGTATAATCCATGGACTCAACATTAGTCATAAAGAACTCACATACTTATTGAAAAAAAACTATTAGTTATCGAAACAAAGTATTACGCGCAAGCTCCTAGGGGGATAGATTGGTAGGAAAATACCATCGCTCGTCCCCGACCGCCACTCATAAGGAAGAAAATCAATAAATAAATCATGCTCTGACTTCTTCACATAACGGTTCACCATACGTGCATGCTACGGGAATCACAAACTTCAACACAAGTATTTCTCAAATTCACAACTACTCAACTAGCATGACTCTAATATCACCATCTCCATATCTCAAAACAATTATCAAGTACCAAACTTCTCTTAGTATTCAGCACATTCACAAGATTTTTTTACTAATCTTGAATGCCTAGCATATTAGGATTAATTTCCTAGTTTAATTAAATTACCATGCTGTTTAAGACTCTCAAAATAATATAAGTGAAGCATGAGAGAATAATAGTTTCTATAAAACAAATCCACCACCGTGCTCTAAAAGATATAAGTGAAGCACTAGATCAAAAACTATATAACTCAAAAGATATAAGTGAAGCACATAGAGTATTCTAATAATTTTCAAATCATGAGTGTTTCTCTCAAAAGGTGTGTACAGCAAATATGATTGTGGCAAACTGACAAATAAAGACTCAAATAATACAAGACGCTCCAACCAAAACACATATCATGTGGTGAATAAAAATATAGCTCCAAGTAAAGTTACCGATGGAAGTAGACGAAAGAGGGGATGCCTTCCGGGGCATCCCCAAGCTTTGGCTTTTAGGTGTCCTTCGATTATCTTGGGGTGCCATGGGCATCCCCAAGCTTAGGATCTTGCCACTCCTTGTTCCATAATCCATCAAATCTTTTACCCAAAACTTGAAAACTTCACAACACAAAACTCAAAGTAGAAAATCTCGTGAGCTCCTTAGCGAAAGAAAACAAAACACCACTTCAAGGTACTGTAATGAACTCATTATTTATTTATATTTGTGTTAAACCTACTTTATTCCAACTTATATATGGTTTATAAACTATTTTACTAGCCATAGATTCATCAAAATAAGCAAACAACACACGAAAAACAGAATCTGTCAAAAACAGAACAGTCTGTATTAATCTGTAGCTAACGCAAACTTCTGGAACCCCAAAAATTCTAAAATAAATTTCTGGACGTGAGGAATTTATCTATTAATCATCTTCAAAAAGAATTAACTAAATATCACTTTCCAAATAAAAATGGCAGCAATTCTCGTGAGCGCTAAAATTTCTGTTTTTTACAGCAAGATCAAAAAGACTTTCCCCAAGTCTTCCCAACGGTTCTACTTGGCACAAACACTAATTAAACACAAAAAACACAACCAAAACATAGCATAGATAAATTATTTGTTACTAAACAGGAGCAAAAAGCAAGGAATAAAAATAAAATTGGGTTTCCTCCCAACAAGCGTTATCGTTTAACGCCCCTAGCTAGGCATAAAAGCGAAGATAGATCTAGGTATTGCCATCTTTAGTTGGCAATTCTTTAATGGGACATATATCACCCTTAGGAGTTTCTTCCTTATTATTAATTATCAAACTTCTAGGCACAAAATCAAAAAAATCATTTGTAGCAAATGGTTCCTTAATGATAGCAAAACGATTGGGATGAATGCTTATAGATTTGAGATCCACAATTTCCTTGCTAGATGATTCACCCTTATTTTTAGGAACATACATAAGCTTGGCAATTTTAGTTGGAGGACTTGGAGTATTCTTTACGGAATAAAAGGTGGTTCCCAAGTTGGTAATGATACCCTCAAGTTTATCGATTCTAGTGGAATCCTGATTTATTCTTTCATTAACTATGGGTTCCCTCTCCTTAATATTTTCTAAAGTGACTCCTACTTTAGATCCATATTGGGTAATTTGTTTGTGGATATTTTTATCCAAATTTTCAATTAACTCAATGGTAGCAACTTTATTTTCAATAATTTCAAGTCTTTGCATTACATGCTCCAAAGTTAATATAGTTCCATTAACCAAAAGAGGGGGTGAGCCAAACAAATCTATCATAGCATTATAAGAATCAAAAGTATGGCTACCCAAGAAATTCCCTCTGGTAATGGTATCAAGGACATATATGTGCCAAGGAGTAGCGCCTACATAAAAATTGCGGAGAAGAACGGAAGTAGATTGCTTCCTGGTAGATCTATTTTGAGCATTGCAAATTCTATACCAAGCGTCTTTTAGATTTTCTACTTCCCTTTGCTTAAAATTAAGAACTTCATTTTCGGGAGATAACGGAGAAGATAGGGGACTAGCCATAACGACAAGCAAGCGATCCAACACACGAGCAAACAAGAAACGGGCAAAAAAGAGGCAAATAGGGAAAGAGAAGGAGGATAGAGAGAGAGGGCAAATAAAACGACAAGGGTGAAGTGGGGAGAGGAAAACGAGAGGTAAATGGCAAATAATGTAATGCGGGAGATACGGGTTTGTGATGGGTACTTGGTATGTTGACTTTTGCTAGACTCCCCACCAACTAGGCAAGCGCCTGCAAGGCAGCATGCGGCTTCTAGGCCAATGCTACCTCTTGAGCACTGCGTTGGTTTTCCCTTGAAGAGGAAATGGTGATGCAGCAAAGTAGCGTAAGTATTTCCCTCAGTTTTTGAGAACCAAGGTATCAATCCAGTAGGAGGCCACGCGCGAGTCCCTCGCACCTACACAAACAAATAAAATCCTCGCAACCAACGCAATAAAGGGGCTGTCAATCCCTTCACGGTCACTTACGAATGTGAGATCTGATAGATATGATAAGATAATATTTTTGGTATTTTTATGATAAAGATGCAAAGTAAATAAAGCAAAATAAAAACGGTAAAATAAATAGCTTGTTGACGGAAGATTAATATGATGGAAAATAGACCCGGGGGCCATAGGTTTCACTAGTGGGTTCTCTCGAGAGCATAAGTATTACGGTGGGTAAACAAATTACTGTTGAGCAATTGACAGAATTGAGCATATTTATGAGAATATCTAGGTATGATCATGTATATAGGCATCACGTCCGAGACAAGTAGACCGAATCCTGCCTGCATCTACTACTATTACTCCACACATGGACCGCTATCCAGCATGCATCTAGAGTATTAAGTTCAAAAGAACAGAGTAACGCTTTAAGCAAGATGACATGATGTAGAGGGATAAACTCATGCAATATGATATAAACCCCATCTTGTTATCCTCGATGGCAACAATACAATATGTGCCTTGCTGCCCCTACTGTCACTGGGAAAGGACACTGTAAGATTGAACCCAAATCTAAGCACTTCTCCCATTCCAAGAAAGATCAATCTAGTAGGCCAAACCAAACTGATAATTCGAAGAGACTTGCAAAGATAACCAATCATACATAAAAGAATTCAGAGAAGATTCAAATATTGTTCATAGATAAACATGATCATAAACCCACAATTCATCGATCTCAACAAACACACCGCAAAAGAAGATTACATCGAGTAGATCTCCACAAGAGAGGGAGAGAACGTTGTATTGAGATCCAAAAAGAGAGAAGAAGCCATCTAGCTAATAACTATGGACCCGAAGGTCTGAAGTAAACTACTCACACATCATCGGATAGGCTATGGTGTTGATGTAGAAGCCCTCCGTGATCGATGCCCCCTCCGGCGGAGCTCCGGAAAAGGCCCCAAGATGGGAACTCATGGGTACAGAAGGTTGCGGCGGTGGAATTAGGGTTTTGGCTCCGTATCTGGTAGTTTGGGGTACGTAGGTATATATAGGAGGAAGAAGTACGTCGGTGGAGCAACATGGGCCCCACGAGGGTGGAGGGCGTGCATGGGGGGTGGGGGTAGGCGCACCCCCTACCTCGTGCCTTCCTGGTTGCTTTCTTGACGTAGGGTCCAAGTCCTCTGGATCACGTTCGTTCCGAAAATCACGTTCCCGAAGGTTTCATTCCGTTTGGACTCCGTTTGATATTCTTTTTCTGCGAAACTCTGAAATAGGCAAAAATAGCAATTCTGGGCTGGGCCTCCGGTTAATAGGTTAGTCCCAAAAATAATATAAAAGTGTATAATAAAGCCCAATAATGTCCAAAACATAATATAATATAGCATGGAACAATAAAAAATTATAGATACGTTGGAGACGTATCAAGTTGCCGGTGAGCTGCCGCATTGTGTGACGATGGTATGGGCTCCAACGCCCCTTCATCGGACTGGTATAGCAATCTGTGCTTTGGGTAGCCTTTGGCTAGGCTACTAAGGTCGTATTCTTCGGCGACCAGGACTTCGGTCCATCTGTCGTTGAGTAGGTCTTGGTCAGCTTGAAGCTGTTGCTGCTTCTTTTTCAGGCTCCTTGCCGTAGCTATCAGCCTGCGCTTGAAGCGCTCCTATTCGAGGGGCTCTTCGGGTACGATGAATTCTTTGTCGCCGAGGCTTACTTCATCTTCGGAAAGTGGAAGGTAGTTGTCGTCCTCTGAACCGTCGCTGGGCGGGGCCATTCGTCGGGGCTGGTTTGCCTGTTTTCGTGTTCCTCCTGCTCGGATGTTGCTCCCACAGGGTCTTCATTGCTTTCGGCGTCGTCCGGAGTACTATTTTCTCCTGTGCCATTGTTGCTGCGGCGTGAATGGGGCGGCGTTTGGGGCGCCGAAACTTAGGCTGTGACTCGGGAGTTTTAACTGGACCTCCCTTGTCTTTGCCGTGAGGCTTTTTAAGTGTATCGATCATATACACATCATGTGAAGGGGTGGCCATCTCGCGCCTGATGGCTGGCGGGTCTTGGCCTTGCTCCTTATCAGCATCGTCGTCTATACCGCAATGTCCACGGAGCCAGGAGCGGGCATGTCGGTTAAGTCCTCGACAGTGGCTATGAAGTGGGTGACGGGTGGGAAGCGAAATTCTCCATCGTCAGCCCCTAGTTCGAGCCGGAAATAGTTCGGCCGTGAGTCTCCCGTGAATGATAGGTTCTTTGAAGAGTTTAGAACATCATCCAAAGGTGAGTGCTGAAAAATGTCTGCGGCGCTGAATTCGAAGATTGATAACCGATCTAGCTCGGTGTCCGCAAGCGTACATGGTCCGGAACTTATAGCCGGAGACGAGTCCGGAGTTCCGTTGGCGCAAATATTGCACGGTGTCGAGTCTACGTGCGGCTCCAACGCCACGGACTCTGTGGCCTCGAATGGCACCATCTACTCTGGTTCTAAGGCCATTGCAGCAACAGGAGCCATCTCCTGAATCTAGTCCAATGACAGATTTGAGTCATGTTCATCGGGGTGAGGGAGAGCGATCACTGCGGTCTCAAATCCATTGAAGATCAAGTCTCCATGGATATCCGTGACGTAGTTCAAGCTTCCAAATCTGACCTGGTGGCCAGGGGCGTAGCTATCGATCTGCTCCAGATGGCCAAGTGAGTTGGCCCGCGGTACGAAGCCGCCGAACATGAAAATCTGTCCAGGGAGGAAGGTTTCTCCTTGGACAGCATCGCTATAGACGATTGAAGGGGCCATCGAACCTTTCGTCGATGGCACAGTGGAACTCTCAATGAAAGTACCAATGTCGGTGTCAAAACCGGCGGATCTCGGGTAGGGGGTCCCGAACTGTGCGTCTAGGATCGATGGTAACAGGAGACTGGGGACACGATGTTTACCCAGGTTCGGGCCCTCTCTATGGAGGTAATACCCTACGTCCTGCTTGATTGATCTTGATGAATATGAGTGTTACAAGAGTTGATCTACCATGAGATCGTAATGGCTAAACCCTAGAAGCCTAGCATGTATGACTATGGTAATGAGTATATCCTTTCCGGACTAACCCCTCCGATTTATATAGACACCGGGGGGATCTAGGGTTTACATAGAGTCGGTTACATAAGAAGCAATCTTCATAGTCGGTCGCCAAGCTTGCCCTCCACGCCAAGTTGAATCCAATCCGAACACGGGTACAGTCTTCGGCCTTCATGTCTTCACAGGCCATCAGTCCGGCCCATGGATAACAGGTCGGACGCCCGAGGACCCCTTAGTCCAGGACTCCCTCAAGTGGCTTGAACATTCTGTATGCTGAGACTCCGAGAGATGGGCATCCCGATGTCCAAGCTCAGTGAAAGCAATATGCGCTTCCACGGTGTCATTCCTGGGAAAAAAGCTGATTCACTTGGCCAAATCACTCTTGACGTGGTTTTAGGCGATTTGAAGAACTATCGCAAGTAAAAGTTGACATTTGAAGTTGTGGATTTTCACAGTGCTTATCATGCTATTTTGGGCAGGCCCGCATATGCTCGCTTTATGGCTCGACCATGTTACGTTTACCGCAAGCTGAATATGCCTGGGCCCAAAGGTGTGATTACAATCACTGGTAATTGGCAGAGAGCGGAGGAATGTTTCCAGAAGGACTCAAAGATTGCCGATGAACAGATGGAAGCATTGGAAATGCAAGAGTACCAGAAGAATGCAGATCCGAGTGATTTGTTGCGTGCCAAGAAGCCCGCTTCAGGATCTTTTCAGTCATCCGGTGAAACGAAGCAAGTTCACGTTCACCCGACCGATCCTAATGCTGCTCCAACTCATATCTCAACAACACTCGACAGCAAATAGGAAGAAACGCTCATCCAGTTCCTCCGTGAGAACTGGGACATCTTTGCATGGAAGCCTTCTGACATGCCAGGTGTACCTAGGGGACTGGCTGAGCACCATTTGCGAGTCGACCCGAAAGCAAAACCTGTCAAAGAGCATCTCCGTCGGTCTGCCATGGAGAAGAGGAAAACAATTGGTGAGGAGGTGGCTCGGCTTCTGGTACCTGAGTTCATTCGCGAGATATACCACTCCGAGTGGCTCGCCAATGTCGTCATGGTCCCCAAAAAGGACGATTCACTTCACATGTGCATCAACTTCAAGCATATCAATCAGGCCTGCCCGAAAGATCATTTCCCTCTACCCCGCATCGATCAAATTCTTGACTCGACCGCGGGATGCGAGCGTTTGTCCTTTCTGGACGCTTATTTCAGGTACCATCAGATCCGACTGTATGGTCCTGATGAAATAAAAACAATTTTTATCACCCCGTTCGGGTGCTTTTGCTATGTTACCATGCCCTTTGGTCTCAAGAATGCTGGCGCCACATTCATGCACATGATTCAGAAGTGTCTGACCACTCAAATCAGTCGGAATGTGGAAGCATACATGGATGACATCATGGTCAAGTCACGTAAAGGTTCCGACCTACTGGCTGACCTCGCCGAAACCTTTGGCAATCTAAGAAGGTATGATATCAAGCTTAATCCATCAAAGTGCACATTCGGAGTCCCAGGAGGAAAGTTACTCAGTTTTCTCGTTTCCGAACGAGGGATCGATGCAAACCTAAAAAAAGTTGGTGCAATTCTCTGAATGAAACGCCCTGTGCGTGTGCATGATGTCCAGAAGCTTACTGGTTGCCTAGCTACATTGAGCTGATTCATTTCTCGTCTTGGTGAAAAGGTATTGCCTCTTTACCGACTGATGAAGAAGTCTGACAAGTTCGAGTGGACTCCTGAAGCAGACACAGCATTTGCAGATCTCAAAACCATGCTTTCCACCCAGCCGGTGCTTGCTGCTCCAATCAGCAAAGAGCCTCTACTACTTTATATCACATCCACTGGACAAGTTGTCAGTATAGTGCTCACGGTCGAGCGGGAAGAAGAAGGCAAAGCCTTCAAAGTTCAGCGCCTAGTGTATTATATTTCTAAAATCTTAACCCCGTCCAAGCAGAGATATCCTCATTATCAGAAGATGGTCTATGGAATTTATCTGACGACAAAGAAAGTTGCACATTGATGTCTACTACACAACCTTCTTCTTGTAGACGTTGTTGGGCCTCCAAGTGCAGAGGTTTTTAGGACAGTAACAAATTTCCCTCAAGTGGACGACCTAAGGTTTATCAATCCATGGGAGGCGTTGGATGAAGATGGTATCTCTCAAACGACCCTGTAACCAAATAACAAAGAGTCTCTTGTCTCCCCAACACACCCAATACAATGGTTAATTGTATATGTGCACTAGTTCGACGAAGAGATGGTGAAACAAGTGC
The DNA here is from genome assembly GCF_003073215.2 of Triticum urartu. Classification (NCBI taxonomy): domain Eukaryota; kingdom Viridiplantae; phylum Streptophyta; class Magnoliopsida; order Poales; family Poaceae; genus Triticum; species Triticum urartu. Next base: position 64,603,561 of record NC_053024.1, read on the forward strand.
AATATGGATGGTAGATAAAGGTTTTTGTAATCTGAAAATATAAAAACAGCAAGGTAGCAAGTGGTAAAAAGTGAGCGTAAACGGTATTGCAATGCGTTGAAACAAGGCCTAGGGTTCATACTTTCACTAGTCTAGGTTCTCTCAACAATAATAACATAATTGGATCATATAACTATCCCTCAACATGCAACAAAGAGTCACTCCAAAGTCACTAATAGCGGAGAACAAACGAAGAGATTATTGTAGGGTACGAAACCACTTCAAAATTATCCTTTTTTATCGATCTATTCAAGAGTCCGTAGTAAAATAACATGAAGCTATTCTTTCCGTTCAATCTATCATAGAGTTCGTACTAGAATAACACCTTAAGACACAAATCAACCAAAACCCTAATGTCACCTAGATACTCCAATGTCACCTCAAGTATCCGTGGGTATGATTATACGATATGCATCACACAATCTCAGATTCGTCTATTCAACCAACACAAAGAACTTCAAAGAGCGCCCCAAAGTTTCTACCGAAGAGTCAAGACGAAAACGTGTGCCAACCCCTATGCATAAGTTCACGGGGTCAAGGAAGTCGCAAGTTGATCACCAAAACATACATCAAGTGGATCACGTGATATCCTATTGTCACCACAGATAAGCACATGCAAGACATACATCAAGTGTTCTCAAATCCTTAAAGACTCGATCTGATAAGATAACTTCAAATGGAAAACTCAATTCATCACAAGAGAGTAGAGGGGGAGAAACATCATAGGATCCAACTATAATAACAAAGCTCGTGATACATCAAGATCGTGTCGAATCAAGAACACGAGAGAGAGAGAGAGAGACTGCTCACGAGTGGTGCGGTGGCGTCGAGAGTGGTGGAGGACAAGGTTTGGAAACTGAAGAAGGAGAAGGAGATTGGGGAACGTTGTGCAGATGCACTAGCCGCGGAGTCTTTTATTTGCCCGTTTCCGAGTGACTGACATGCGGGCCCAAGGAATCCTGTCAAACTCGCAACAGCCACACACTCGGTACGTGGCGAAAAAGGCGGTGTGGAAATCAAGGCACCCTTGCCTAATCCGTCCCGATTACTGCGGCGCACTCCGCCCCGCGCGCTTCCCAAAATTTCCAATCCCGTGAGATCCGGGAACGGCAGTGCAATCAATCACGCCAAAGATTTCGTTCCACTCCAACACTCGAAGCATTCCGGGATGAGTTCACTCGACAAATTCTGAATGGATCAAGGCGACTAAAAATAAGGTTGAGGTTTCAAAGTGGTTCGCCTTCTCAAGCAAGATGCCCCTGGAGCATAAAAATTGGGTCAGAACTGTCTCCAACCTTTTCTTCCTTCAGACCTCGATCCATTCGGGGGCTAATGACGATGACATGTATCTAGGGTAGGGTAATAGGCCTAACCTAGACACCCTCCCCAAGGACACTACCTAAAGACCAACAGCATTCAAAGTTCAGTAATTTCCACCGACTGGAATCTCCTCAGAGTGCAATTCACTCGACCAACAACTCACTCGGATAACCCAATTAATTCGACCGATATATCACTACTCGACCATACAAGAAACCACTCGAAAGACAAAAGGCCTAAAGTCACTCAGGATGGCAACGGTCAGGCGTTCACTCCGTAGTGTTAATGATCATTTATACGTCTTTATTGCTGGTAACGCCTCATCTTTATGTACATTGAACCATGTATAACTGAGGGCTGGAGGGGTCCGGCGCACTCTATATAAGCCACCCCCTCCTCGGGTACAAGGGTTCGCACCCCCTGTAACTTCACGCATAATCCAGTCGACCGCCTCAGGGCACCGAGACGTAGGCCTATTACTTCCTCCGCGAAGGGCCTGAACTCGTAAATCTTGCATGCACAACCTCATCGTAGCTAGACTCCTGCCTCCTCTTACGTACCCCCTAATCTACTGTCAGACTTAGAACCACGACAGCACCCTCCCTCCCCCACAGGGTGAGTGGTGGTGCCTTGTGGCCACCTCGTGGGTCTTCTGATCCTGCCACGAAGCTTCGGGAGTCTCTTATGTTCCAGAAAAAATCGTCAATTTTTTTGTCACGTTTGGACTTCATTTGGTATGGATTTTATGGAAAACTAAAAACAAGCAGAAAACAGCAAGTGGCACTGGGCACTGGATTAATATGTTAGTCTGTGAAAATAATGCAAAAGTGCATCAAAACCATATAAAATTACCGTAAACAAGACATGAATACTTCATAAATTATAGATACATTGAAGACGTATCAGACAGTTAGGTGTCAAGTTCTTTTGTAACCAAGAGTTATTGTGATTTGTGAAGACAAGGTCTGTGAAAGTTATGGAGATCGCCTCAAGTATCTACCCCAAGTGATCGACACGTGCTGACGAACTTGTTGTCGAGGAGAATAGGGCAAGGAGGGTTTACCTTCAGTGTTAAATCACAAGTCCCTTCATCCAAATGTTGCTATTTTGCAGAAGAGTGAACTGGTCGAACAAATACTTTGTCGCCATCGAGCACCACTGCTCTCCTCTGTACCCTAAAATACTTTCCATTGTTTATCTCCAGTTATGTTCCAGTCATGTGATTTTCTTCGGTGCTTGTACTTGATTTGCTTCGGTAGTTTTCATTCGTAGTCTTATCTATGTTTTGTTTATTCCTGATGATGTGTACTGAGAGCTTTGAAGTTTCCCGAAGAAATTTTAAATGTCCTATTCAACCCCTCTCTAGTAGACATACTTCGTTCCTACAATGAGCCAAGGATGACTATGACTACAGAACACCACATTGTCCTTATGGCACGATGCTCTGCGACCACCAAACAGTTGTCGCAACATGTTCTGCCAATGGAGGGGGGGCTCATGTTCCATCGTCAACAACGGGTAGCTACCATCTTAGCAAGCCCCTGCCATTACTATTCGGCATGGGATCTTTGCCCACAACCTCTTCCGGCGGCGGTGAAGATGCTGATGGGATGTAAGCAGGGCCGTGAGAGGGATTAATATAGTTGACAGATAGTGCAGATTTTTGTTGCATACATGTAATACTAAATTTTTGTTGCATTGATGGCCGGCTTTGAAGTACATAGTTCAAAAGCGAAGGCAGCTCTCTGGGTCCCTACGGACGCCGGGTCGATACCAAAAACCATTCAAACAACCTACAACGTGAATCCACACTTGTGAGTTAGCAAATGCGTACTACTACTGCTGTTTGCCGCAAAGAGAGGTGGAGGGAGCGTGTTGCCAAATCCCAAACACCCCCCAAAAAAGGTGCCAAATCCACGCAGAAAGGCAAAGAAAGGACCGCACGATCACAGGATACGCAGGACCAAACCAAGCGGAAGCGATTGACCCGTTGCATCCAAACCCAGGAGGACGGAGGCGCAAGCGCCAAAACGTGACCCCGCTGCGCAAGACCACTGTATGTATCGTCGCGCATTTGCGCAACGAAACGCAAGCCAGTGGTCAGCCGTGCGGGCAGTCGTCCACTGATCTGACCGCAAACCGCCGGTGCCGGTGCCAGCGCCAGCTTTTCTCTCTTGCACTCACTCTCCATCTCTCTCTCCCTCCCTCCTCACGCGCGCACAGCACGGCAGGCCCGGCTTTCGCAAGGACCCAAAAAAAGACGGGCAAAGCTGCGTGCCGGTGCCAGCGCTGTTCCCGACGCGACGAAACGCGAGGAGACATTTTTCGGACCGAACGAGAACGAAGCCAGAGCGCGCTCCTATCCTATGGCCGCGCCCAACAACAGCAACGGGTTAAAAACACGGCCCCGGTGCGGTGAAGAGCGAGGCGAGAATCCAATGCGGCGCGGCGTGAAACGAAGCGACTGACGGATGGACGGGACGGGAGGGGGAGAAAATCTTTTATTACCGTCCAAAACTCGCATAGGATCCTCCTTGTGCTTCCCAGCCACATTGCCATTTCTGCATTTTTCTTTGCTTCTCCTTTTTGGCCAGTAGTACTACTAGCAGTTTCTTTCCTGGTGATTAGTGAATGGAGTGAGCGATTAAACAAAGCGGCGGTCGTGGTCGCGGCTTTTTGTTGCATGCAATGCGATGCATGCGTGTGCTTTGGGCAGCACCAGTTCCCTCCATTTCGAATTTCAAATCCCATCCGGCCGTTCCCCAAGGCCGACGCGACGCTCTCCCACTCTCTGCCACTGCAAAGCCCCCCGCCCCGGGCTCTCTCGCACGCGCACGCAGTCGCACACACACCTGTCTGCTCCGCCTCCCGTTCTCTCGGCCTCCTCTCCGTGCGGCGTTTCTTTCTTTTCTTGAGTCTCCTTCCTCCTCTCCGGCGGCCGCCGCTCTAGCTCTAGTGCTGTTCTTGGCGTGGAGGAGGGGATGGGAGGGTCCGGGAAGTGGGTCAAGTCGCTCATCGGGCTCAAGAAGCCCGACAGGGAGGATTGCTGCAAGGTGAGGCGAGCCGCAGCTCTTCTTGCTCTCTCCATCGATTCTTGATTTGATGTGCAGAAACATCCCGTTTCACAGTTGATTTTCTTGGCTTAGATTCATCTAGAGTTTCTTGAGGTCATGTTTTCCCCCAAATAGAAGAAAGAGAGATGATTACCGAGATTGGTTTCCTCAACCCCATCCCGGCTAAAATCCACTGCTCAAAGCTCCCCTCTAATGACCACGCAATGTCTCTTTCATTCTCGCGCACATGTCTCTCAAGATGCAAACAGCAACAGTGCTTTTTATCCCCTTGACTTGATTGTACTTTCTTCGCTGCTTCACAAGTACTACTATACTTGTAGTAGTAGGGTTATCATTGGCTCAAAATAGGCTTCTTTTAATCTCCTGGGTCTGGGTGGTTAATCTCATCCCAAAGTTTCTCGTGGTTTTCATGTCGAGCTTCAAATCTCGTTGCGGTAATAATCATGGCCGGCATCCCCTGATTTCGCTGTTTCTCCTGCAGAACAAGCTGCTGGTTCCGTCCGTCCTGGGAGTGGGAGGCAAGGGCCGGAAGTGGAGGCTGTGGAGGAGCTCCTCCGGCGACCACGGCTCCCTGTGGCGCGGCTCCAGGGGCGGCAGCCAGCGGTCAGCGGCGTCCGAGGCCTCCGACGACGCCTCCTCGCTCGCCGCCGCCGCCGCCGACATGTTCACCGCCGCCCTCGCCACCGTCGCCCGCGCGCCGGCCAAGGACTTCATGGCCGTCCGGCAGGAGTGGGCCGCCATCCGCATCCAGACCGCCTTCCGCGGCTTCCTGGTACGAACCGCTCTTCTCAGGCCGCATCTGCACGGCGACTGCGAGTGCGACTGCGCGCGCGGTGGGCTGAACGCTCCGTACGTGTTTGTGTTTTTGCAGGCGCGGCGGGCGCTGCGGGCGCTCAAGGGGCTGGTGCGGCTGCAGGCCATCGTGCGCGGCCGGCAGGTGCGGAAGCAGGCGGCGGTGACGCTCCGGTGCATGCAGGCGCTGGTCCGCGTGCAGGCGCGCATCCGGGCGCGCCGCGTGCGCATGTCCACCGAGGGCCAGGCCGTGCAGAAGCTCATCCAGGCTCGCCGCACCAAGCTCGACATCCTCCGGGAAGCCGAGGTTACCTCCCTTACCTGTCCTCCTCCATGAATCAAACATTGTCCAGTCGGATCGACTCCTTCGCATTGAACAAACTCATGTAGGATCTTCAGCCATCTTTGCTGATTCGAGTGTTTGACTGTCTTGTCTGGACAAATTTTGAACTTTCAGGAAGGATGGTGCGACAGCCAGGGAACTCTAGAGGCAGTGAGAGTGAAGCTGCAGAAACGGCAGGAAGGAGCAATCAAGCGCGAGCGAGCTATCGCCTACGTGTATCACGGCGTAGCGAAATGCAATGTATGAACCAATTCTCTGCAAGAATTCCACTACTACTCATCTGAATGAGCTAACATTGTTTCTGTTTTCTCTTGTGCAGCAACCCAAGGGCGGCAATGGCCGGTCCAACCAGTCGGGCCTCCTGCTCAAGCACCAGCACTGCGACAAGAACAACGGCAGCTGGAGCTGGCTGGAGAGGTGGATGGCGGCGAGGCCCTGGGAGAACCGGCTGATGGAGGAGCACAACCAGACCAACGCCAGCTCGCCGGACCTCGTGCCGTCCAAGAACTGCGAGGACGCCTTCGGTGTTCTCGGGGACTTCTCCGAGCCGAATTCAGTCAAGGTGAGGAAGAACAACGTGAGCAAGAGGATCAGCGCGAAGCCGCCAGGCGCGACGCACCCGCAGCGGTTCAAAGCCCAGTCCATCTCGTCCCTGAGCACCGAGCTGCACAACGACGAGAGCTCGGCGTCGTCGTCGTCATGCTTTGCGTCGACGCCATTGTCGTTCTCCACCTTGCTCACACCAGAGAAGACCAACAATGGCAGCGGCGTCAGGTCGAGGCCGAACTACATGAGCTTGACGGAGTCCATCAAGGCGAAGCGAAAGCCCTGCGGCGCGCAGAAGACGACGGCATCGAAGCAGTTGGATGATCGGAAAGCCCCAGGCGCCGAGTTGAAGGCCGCCAAGCCGTAAACGCACGGTGTTCGTGGAACTCCAGGAAGAGATGAAGAGCCAATTTTCAAGCTCTCTCTAGGGTGTTTTTCAGTGTCTTGGTGCTGCATTCTTGAGTGTGTGTGTGTGTGTGTTGCTGGTGTCTCATGTTCAACATCTTGTTGTCGGATTGGTTGCCCCGTCTCAGGGCAGCCCTCATTGTCATTGGCAGTGTCTTTGTAAGATAGTTCTTTGACTGAGATAAAAAAAATTGTGTGGATTTTGTTAGTTCAGGCTGTGAAAATTGTTACTAGATGTTCTTAGCTTCTCTCATGGTTGTTTCCGCTATGATGTGACCTCAAACAAGCTCAAGTCAGTGCTCTATGCTGAAATATCTCACTACATGTTTAGGCCTCCTTTGGTTTAGAGGAATTTTTTAGGAATTCAGGATAGGATTTGAGATACATGTCATCTCACTTCTTATGACTTTCCTATTCTTATGATTCTCCTACCCTCTCAACCAAAGGAGACCCTAGGGTTTATTGGACTCCAAAATATGCCAATTAGGGTCCAATACTTTTGTTGCCCACATGGACACGTTGCTGAACAAGTAGGCAAATCTGACACTACCACATTTTTGTGCAACCATAGAAAACATGGTCCTAGTTGAACAGCCCATGGTAAGCATGGCAACACAGTGTCCCTTTTTAGGCCTTGCTTAAACAATGGTTAGATGTGGTTTCATCACGGCAAGACCAAGAACACTTGCACTGACCTAGATTATTCCTGTTTACCCATAGAAAAGCATGGCCCTAGACCAAGAACAGCTCATGGCAAGCGTGGCAAAATAAGGAATTCCTGTCTTCAGAGAAATCATCAGGACCAAGAACACTGCAGCATGCCCCTATCATGGTTTGGGAAGCAATTGATGCCCCGCAGATGACATTTTTAAGAGGTAAAACCAGTTGCCGGGCCATAAATGCCCACAGGATAGATTCCGTAAACTGACACGGTTAACCTTGTTTGACCTCCTCGGACGAAGAAGATTTCTGTCCTGGAGGACAGACAACATCAGTGTACTACATAATGTAGGTCAAAGAACATTGTTGGCCCAGAAAACAAAGGCCCTAGTGATCTACGCATCGTATGCTACTATCAGTAGCTCTTCATAAACCTAATCAAGTAATCATACACCCCAAAAATGATGCAATGTTCTTTAAGCAGCTCCAAGCAATCTTTTCTTTTTTGCTTACCAGCACTGAAAGAAAGAAGGCAGAAGAGCAGTTCATTGTCAGAGGGAAAAAGAAATGCTCAGTGGAAGCAGAACACTACGCATCATGTCACTTTGCTAACAAGTACTGAATTCAGCAAAGTTTTTGAAATGCCGGGGGCTATCATTTGGTGCTTACAAGTGCAAAGTGGTGGCCCTTTTGGCCCTGCCTGAACCTGCCTATTGGCCGTTGCCACAGTCATGCTGACTGGATCTGGACGGACAGCAAAATTTACTTCCGGAGTGATGCTGGTTGGGATCCCCCCGCTAGGGCACACTGAGAGTGCATTGAATTGATTGTGCTCGATGACGACGCAGGGTTTCAGGACCAGCCCAGTGCTTGGCGCCCCGTTCAGGTTCAGTCAATCAATGAGTGCGTCCGCTGCTTCAGACTTCAGACATGCCGCCTGGACTGCAGCACGGAGGCAAAAGCTTTTGCTGAGAGATGGTAAGTGTAGTTGTAGATCAGCAAGATGACATACGTGTAGTCAACAACAATCTTACGAAATGTACTACTAGTACTTGTGCTGTGGTCGTCAGGATCATCTTTTTCATCCGGCTGGTGCATCTTCTTCTGTGTCGGTAAATTATGGAGAACGTAAGGTAAAGCACGGCCTACAGAGCTGCGCCTTTGATATGTCGGTAAGTTTTTGAAATTTGTTTTCCGTTTGAAGATGGCATTGGCATTGGCAGTGGCAGCAGTGTTTCCTCTGGGCGTCAGGACGGGTGGCAGACGCAGTAAACGCGCTAGGAGGGGCAGCGAATGAGTCGACGTTGCCACTGTGGCCCCAGGACGAAGGCTCCTCCTATTAACTCATCCTCAACTACAAGGCCAGAGCTGACCGGTGGGGCCGGGACACTGATGGCCTGAAGCCTTGCTGCTGCCTGCATCGAAATCCAACTTGGTCTTACCAAGGCGGAAGGCAACTGCGCCTGATTAAACACAACTATGCTAAGGCTAACTCCACCGCGCGACCCTATCCTGTCCGGTCCCGTTCGTTTAGATAAAACGGACAAAGAAGGCGGCCTAGCGCGCGATGGCCCGGACCCATCTTATCCGTTTTGTGTCCGGGCCGACCCATTTCGAGCGCAAACTTGCGCCGGATTTGGGTCACGGCGGACACCAAACGAACGCGCGCTCGTCCGCGTCGGGGCCGCGTGGCAGGCGGCCACCTACCTCCCACCCGCCCACATCAATGCGCACGAGCGGGCGGCCCCACCTGTCATCCGCACGTCGAGCGGTCGCCGTCCTTTTTTAAATGGAAAGCGTGAACGGGTCGTCGTCCACACTGTCCCACGCCACCCCGCGGCCTTCTCGAAACCCGACAGCGGCGACCATGTCCCAAACCCTAGCCTAGACCTCGCCGGCCGGCCGCCCCCAGCCATGGGCCTCTGGAACTACGGCCGCAAAGGCAGGCACGACCACGAGGCCGGCTCCTCGTCGGGACGCCGCCGCGGCTCGGTGAAGAAGGAGGATCCCGCCTCGCCATCGCCACCACGTCGGGCCCCCGCGCCGCCCGCCTTCTCCATCGCGCCCACGTCCGCCGGCGAGCGCGACCGGCATTACGTCCGAGCGTCGGTGTGCCGCCGTTATTGGGAGACGAGGACGCCGCTCCCCTGGAGCGACGCCCATCTCCCCAATAACTGGTAACTCTCCGCCGACCGGGTCCCCATCCCGCCGGTCCCGACGAGCGGCCGTGCGCGCGACGAGAAGATCGAGCGCCGCCGCCGCCTCCTCCCCGACGACCTATTCTACGACGCTAGGTACGCCCCCGACTCCCCGTTGTGGGACATCTGGTTTCATGACGAGCACGACATCAGGCGCGCCTCCTTCTTCGCCGGCACCTCGACGGGGCCGCGGCGGCCATGGGAGCGCGCCCAGGAGCGCGGGCGTAGGCGGGTCCGCGGCGTCACGCCCACGCCGTCGCCGTCTCCGTCGCCCCCTCCACCTCCTCGCATGTCAGCGGAGGAGGAGGCCCGTCTCCTCAAGCGTGTCATGGACGACTTCATGTACACGCACGACGAGCGGCAGTGGGACGGCCTGGAGGAGGCCATGGCCCTCTCTGCCGCCGGGGACGTCGCCTTCCCGGAGCTCCAGATGGTGGCCGTGGAGGACGAGAGAAGGAAGGACCCGCCGGCCGCTGCTGGGCCAGGGGTGGTGCTGGTCCTGCACTGCTCCGGAGATGTCCGCCGGCGTGGGCGTGAACTGGTGCCCCACTCCGCCGCGGTCATCGGAGCGGGAGGCCTCGCCACGGGAGAAGGTGGTGCAGGCCGTCCAGCCCGCCCCCGTCCACCACGCACCTCCGGCCCACCTGTGGACGCCGCCGGACTACGTCGACCTCGTCAGCGACGACGACGACACCGGCGGCCAGTGAAGACGCCGACGGCCACGGCACCGACGGGCACGGCAGGAGCGCGCGGGAGGCGGAGGCGTTTTTTAATTTTGTTTTATATGTTAATTATGAAAACTGGGCCTTTTAAGTGGCCGTGCAAACTGGGCCCGTCCCCTATATATGTTTTATGTTTTTTAAATGCTTTTATTTAGTTTTTTAGTTATTTCATTCTAGTTTTTATATTTGTTTTATTCACGTCCATCCCGGACACGATTTGAGGTGCGGCCACGCGGTGCGCGCACGCACGACCCATCTGACAAAGACGGACACGGGCGAACCCATCGGCGCCTCAAAGGGACAAAATCCGGCCAATTCGGACGTCCGTTTAGGGTCGTGCGGTGGAGTTGGCCTAAGCAGTGAAGTGGTGCTGGTACAGTGCACAGAGGACGCTGAGCCGGCCGTCGGATCTTGCAACTTTTCATGACTGCCAGTGTCAACACTAAAAGCAAGAAAAAAAATGGGAGTAGTTGCTAGTTCGAGCTCTTTTCTCTCCCCCCGTCCCAAAATGTAGTATCGAAAATGATCTTACATTCTGAGGCTTTGGGGTGGAGGGAGTACCTTCAAAATAACAGGTCACACTCTGCATGCAAATTTCATCGTTCCGACTGGTTTTGTGTATTCAAAAATGGCAGACCCCATGCATGCCTCGTCAAGTCATCGTCGTGGTTTTAGACAGGGATGCAACTTTTCCGACTCCCGGACTCTTTTTCTTTGACGGGTAAAGAACTTTATTCACTTCGGCTGAAATTACTTGTCGCGGAAATGAATAAAAACAGATGTATCTAGAACTAAAATACATCTAGATACCCATTTCTTCAACAAGAGTATTTCTCACGTAATAGAAAGATCATGTACAATGAGGTGAGAAATAAAGTCTGGGGTGGAGCTCTCCCAAATCTTAGACGACCTATTGCTAAGGTAGTTTCCGAAAACAATGAGGACTTGTTTGGTTTCAATAAGTCACCTGACTTATAAGTCAGGTGATTTAAAACCAATGACTTATAAGTCACGTCTGTTTGGTTGTCACCTGACTTATAAGTCACCTGAGCACAACTTTTCATCTTGTTTTTTATGTAAAATGATGGGACCCATGCAAAAGGAGGTGACTTATAAATTTTAAGTTGGGGTGGAGCAACTTATGACTTATAAGTTGGGATGACTTATAAGTTGGGTCTTTTTGGCAAAATAAGTCACTTTTTTTACTTTTCAACTTATAAGCTGATGACTTATTTGGAACCAAACAGGGCCTGAATCACATCAACCTTTGCTAGGTCCGCCCCAAGCGCTTTACATTCCGAGATAACGGCTGCTTCCGGGCCCAAGTACACTTGATTGCATCAACAGTGTTCGAACTGTTAGATTCAAATGACACTCAATTGCATACAATGTTGGCAGCCAAATAGAAACCATTCTCTTCCGCACTTGGTACATGTGGTATGAACCATGAAGCTGCAGCTACAAACTCAGCATGATCATCTCAAGCTACTGCCCCTGTAGCTCCCGTCATAGTTTCACCACAAAACGTGCATCGACATTAATCGACCCTCAGACTCTTCTTAGTTCAACCAAATGAACCAGATTTAGTTCATTTACTTGACGAGCTACTACAGGGAATCCGGGGTCATTCAAAATCCAACACTGCGTTCTTCACGCAGTCACATAAATATGAAGCCACACGGCAAACATTGTGAAGGCCAAAGGCTTACAGGATTTGCTCCCTTGCGGACACTATTAACCGAAAGTAAGAAATAAAGGTAAATATATCCTGACCATGTTTGGTACCATAAAACATGCTCCAAACACATGAGGTGGCAGAGAATATAACAAATACTGGATTAGTGCATAATCAAGTGCCTAAGATGCTATTGCGTTCCTAACAACGGCGAAAGCAAGAAGTCAAACCCCCTCAAAACAGTACATCAGTGTGAATTTGCTTGCGCTGCCTTCTGGAAACCTAGATCATCCACATGGCACGGAATCGTCGCTTCCATGACTGTGGGTACTGTACAGCTAAACCTAGTTCATAGAAATGCTCACCCCTTTCTCCCAGAAAGATAGAAGACCGACTTGATTCTAGTTTGGCAGCAACCAGTCAAATTGAAGTCAAATTCATGGCTAGTGGGGTTCACATCTTCAGGCGAGCATGGTTAGATGTTCATTCCTTATCGCCTGATTCTGAAAGAGGGTCGAAAATCAATGATCTAGAAGAACTCGTCAGAATAACGACTGGCAGAGCAAACATACAAATTTTCAGTCGACGTTCATACCTGCTTGCTCGGTTGTTCCATTTTGACTGTTGTTTGGAACATCCTTCACGGTAGAAGATTCTGGAGGGTCAGAAGATAACTTTAGTCCTTCTGCCGAGGTTGAAGCATCCAGCGCCTTGTCTGTAGCAGGATTGCATTGCTGCTCGATCATAATCTGAAGGCACTTCCCTTGCTCCTCGATTCTCAGCTGCAGACTTCTTTGCACCTGCGGTGCAGGCAAGGATGGAACCAAAGTAAGGTTAAAAGTTATAAAAGGTATTCCACAGTTACTGCCTGATTCCTAGAGAATTGGTGCGATGTTAAATGACTTAAATTCAACTCAGAAGTGGTAATCAGCCATTTACCGACCCAAAACGTTAACTCTAATTTTAATTGGGCATGCAAAAATGCATTTAATTTCCTATGATGAATAATTAAAGATTAAATATAATTCTGGGTGGATATGCAAATTCCAGACCCCAGAGGGATTTCCAGTGTTCCCATGACAGAACGAAATCATGTTCGCAGCTCAATAATACTCTATGCAAGCATGGGAGTGACCTGGTCAGAATCTCAGAACATAGGCACAACACAAAGCAGACAAGTTCCAAAAAAAAAAACAGCATTGACTTGTACCATCTGTGCACACAGACAAAACATGCTCTAATCCACTCTGTCCATGTGACTATGGAAGTGGCAAATTTCACTTCAATGCTGGCCTGACTTTCCTCTTGTGATCCTAACACTACCACATCCTAGCCACTAATGAGACTTAGGGTTCGGGTTCTAAAAGAACTGGGAACAAGAATTAAGCTCAGCATTATGTTGTTTTTATTAAGATGTGTGCATGTACTAAAACTGACCTATCTATGGCTTTCACGCTCTAGTGCCCTGCCTTCAGTAGGAAGCTATCTAAGTGCCTAGATGAAGAGACTACCTACAAAGCTAACGTATGTAGCAATTTTCACCAAAAGGGTGAATTCGATGACACTGGAAGCTCACTGATAATATTCGAAAACGAGACCCCTAAGAATAAATAGGCATAGGAAAACATGTATGAAACTATCAAAGGAGAAATCCGATTTAAAGTAGACGACACATTAAGGCATTAACCATTCTCGCTGGCGTGAATGAATTAAACAAAGTCATTTGGTAAGCTCTGAGCCTAACACATTTTCCGCTAGTTAAACAGACCTTCATTCCCACCTAGCTGTGACAGCAAACACAAAAGTTTTCATAGTTTGTCCAGTAACATAGAAACCGTGGAAGGGGAGTGTCAATTTAACTAATTAGTGCTTAATGGCATCTCGTATAGTCATGTGTAGCCTCTCACTATGCACCACTTCTTTGTGGGACCCAAACCAACACAAAAAGTAGGAAAATCCCTCGCATGACTCACCACTGTTCTATCCCGTCTTTGCATCTCTTCTTGCAAATCTTCGTCCCCTCACACGCCAAAACCACCCGATTAGCCACCACCGTCACTTGGTTTACCAACGGTGACAGCAGTGCGTTCCTTAAAGTGGTAGCGTCGGTAAGATGGAGACGGAGCACGGGGGTGACAACAATTCTCACCAAGAGGATCTCGCAGGAGGCAGGAGGGGGATATCAAGGTAGCGCAAATTCCGGAGTAAGCTGCAGCACAGGCAGCGAGCTACCCCAATGTTGGCACCAACAGACTGGTGGAGGTGTTGATGTTGACAACACAGTTGGTAGAGAAGCTGGATAGGCGTCTATGACTCCAAGCAGAGAGACTGGGCCGAAAGGAGAGCCATTTATGATCTCTTTTTATTGAGTCGGACTCGATTCCAGTTTTTGTTGGCCCCGTCCAACGGCAAGATACAAGTATGCCCATCACCCAAAGAATTTAACATGGTACAATATTTACCACAGAATGGCAATTGTGATGTATTGTCAAAAACTAAGAGTGGCAAAGGTGAAATGTCAAATTCTAGAGTGGCATAAGCAAAGTGGTCAAAAGCTAGAGTGGCAAAAACAAAGTTTTCCCAAAAAAGAAATTATCCACCTCTAATTAAACCAGACATTATTTTTGTTGTCGTTACAATATATTAGTACATATATGTAGCCCAAAGAATCTGCTAAGTTTTTTAAGTCTATTTGATTACTTTAGCTAATCCGGTTGACATCTTTTTTTTGGACAATGGCATTACTTCTCTTATCATCAACAAAATTAGAACTGAAACAGTCTAGCAGGAGAGTACTTTCACACTTCTAACAAATACTACATCCCAAAATAAGTGTCATGTTTTAGTTCAAATAGTGTCATATTTGAACTAAAACCATGACACTTATTTTGGGAAGGAGGGAGTAATAAATCTCAGATTGAAAATTTCCAAATTTAGACGATATCAATTTGCTGGGTAAAACATAATGACGGGGAACTACAATAACTTGTGTTACTACCACTCCAAGTTATACCAATACATCCCATTACAGAAAGTTTTTTTTTGAGAACCTTTTTAACTAATGCCACTGCTAATCGCTTATTAGATGTGCTGAAGAGTTTCGCTCAAAAAAGATGTTAAAGAGTTGAATGTACAATTAATAAGGTCATGTCGAAAGCTAAGACCCATAGGCTCATCTCTACTTCTATGCACATAAAGATGAAAGGACAGTACTTCGGACAGAGGGTAGTACTTTATTGTTGCTTGCTTATCTTATTCCAAAGTGGAACTAACTACAAGCATGTCAAGTATCAAAATCCCAGAAACCCATAGGCAATGAGATTTCTAACTGACCCTCGGCAGAAGATACCTAAATCATGATAGAGCTATTTGGTACATACCTCAAGCTGTTCATGCAGCCGCTTTTGAAGTTCTAACTGGAGACGCAATGCTTCAGTGAGATCAAAATTCCTGCAGGGATATAAGAACTAATGCTCAAAATCCAGTAGGAACAACTAAATAATTTGTGGATAGATGCCAATCAGCTTGGCGAAAACAGTAGGCCGTTCCATGTATACAATCAGAATTCAGCAAGAAGGTATGCAGTAAAAAAGGCTAGCAATTGGAAGATAAAGTTTAAAGGCCAAATACATGTCACAGGAAGAAACCACAGATATAACACTGGTCATCCGAGAAGCAATCTGACTATATGAGAGAATGAATATTTGTTAATGAATCGACTTTAATACGATTTCAGCACGGAATATAGTGTTGTAAACTTGTTATTCATAGTGATGGCCTAACCGGAGTACCAGTAGTACTGCTCAACCGAACGACATCTATGTTACTGCAAACTATTTGCTCTTTTTTCTTGCAAACAACTTCTTTATTATCCTGAATCACTGGGTCAGTTTTACTGATAGTATGATGGGAAACAAGTTTCCAGTTCAGAAATATATGTAAATGAAAATACAGGAAAGTATTCAGTTTTCTCATCATACGTGACATCAGTATCATCAATATAAGTTAATTGAATTTCACATAGGTTGCAAACTTACCCTTTAAGGTCTATAGATGGCAACTCCTCTTTTGAGGCCTCCAGCCTTTCTGATGAACCTGAAAATCTCAAATTGATGAACATGGTAGAGTATTTGAAGAGACTGCTGCAGGGAATATACAGAAAATAGAGCATATGGAAAATGGAAAAAGATATACCTTCAGATAATTCTGGTCTATATCGGGCAGTTCTGTACTTCTGCAAATAAAAAGCTAAGTAAAATCAAATTGATAATTCTGGCTTGTCTCAATTATACCCAGCAATAGCAGCCGACCAACAGACCTGAAGATGACTTTTTACATGATAAATGGTCAAATTATCTGCCTTCATTAGCTTTAGCACGCCCTTTGGAGTAGCTTCTGCAATAATCTCAAATAAATGTCAGAACTCGTATATTCTACAAATGGAGAAAAAAAATCTCTTCAAACAATACATACTTTCACTGCCACCAAGCAGATTGACAGCGTCCACAAAACGCTCATGAAGTTCAGGAGTCCACCTCATGCGTGTCTTGGAGGTGTTAGAGCTGGCAGAGGGTGAGGGTGCAGCAACTACAGATGATTCTATAGATTGAGTTGTAACTATTTGCTGGAGGGCTGATTGGTGAACTGAAGTTGTACCAACTTGCTGGCTGGCTGATTGATCAACTGAAATTGATGATTGCACAGGCGGTCCAGCCTGTGCAAAAGCATGTGTCAACACTTAATATCATGTTTACAATATCTACAAGAGTAACACTAATTTATTTTTTTTGCTAAACTATATAGCATGCTTCAGTTAGGGATGCCAACAAAAGATAAAACCCAGCCAAAGATAAGCTTGAATTCAAGCTCGGCTGGAATCTGGCTGTGCCTAAAATGCGCTAAGCAGTAAGCATATGCCTAGTTTCAACCTGGAACAAAATCTGGGACTACACTGGGTTAAGCAGGTTTGGCTTGTACAAATTTCAAATGTATACTATCATTTCAAAGAAGGAGCCATGACAGCAACCAAGCCTAATCAAAACACGGAACTTGTCCATATTTATTCTTCAATTCAGTTCACACAACTAGCATGCTCTATACAAATCTCAAGCTTTATACGACCTTTGACAACTTATTGATTTTACTACCGTTGTATACTTGCATAGTTCATTCGTTCAAGAAGAGCAGATGTTACATCTCAAGTCAACGCACCAAAATAGCAGAATCAGCCAGCATACCTGTGGATGAGTTTTAGCAGCACCTGCGTTGTCAGCAATGTCCTTCCAGTCGTCATTCATAAAATCCGTCCACCATTCAGTCTGCTTAGCGAGCTCATCTGTAGCTGCAATAGGACTGATGCCAGTCAAATTGTTTCCAACAGGGACATCATCAGAGAATCCAAGCATGCTCTCAACTGGATCAGGGCACCACGTTGGTCCAACATCTCTTGGAAAATCATTAAAAGTAGGTTCAAAGCCTTCATGGTGTGATCCATAAATCATCGCAGAAGAACTTCCAGTGCTTGGCGTCTGAGAAATGTAAGGATTGGCACCGTTGTATTGCTCAGGGTTCGGAACTGAAGAGAACCTTACAGCCGGGGGCGAACGCAAAGGCCCGACAGATCCAGTACTGGGGTGAAACTGCCCGCAAATAGGAGCAACAGTACTTTGATGAGGCGGGAGAGGGGTTCTTCTCAGTTCCCTCTCCAGCAAAACATTCTGCGCATCTGGAAGCCTTGCAAAGCTTTCATCCATGGTGGTTGAAGGCAGAGGTGATGGCACAGTTACTGGGATTCCAGCAGTATAGAACGAGTTGGTGGTTATCCTCTCCATCTACAAGCACGTGCAATGCTCTGAGTCCACTAACAAAAAGTCCTCCCCTACTCTGCTCGTGAGACCTTTCTTGGCTTCTGAAATTTTCTCCCCTCCTAGGGCTGATGCACCTGCAATAAGGAAAGGGAAAAAAAAACAGGGTTCATGCTAATCCCATGAAGGAAACATTGTAACCATCACTGTGAGAAACAAATTTGAGCGGGAAACAAATGAATCATTACATCATGTTTGACAAAATTCAAGATATCATATGACCCGAAGTCCCAATCGAATCCTCCTAGCAAACAAAAATTGCAGCGCGTGCCCAATACCAATACAATCATACGGGTCTAATAGCCCCTCCCAGGGGCGGATCTAGATGGTGTAAGCCGAAATTAGTGGAGGTCAGTGGGGTTAGCTCATACCTCGGAGGCCAATGGCCAAAATTGCCGACGGGGCTGAGACAGCATGGATGCGCCGAGGATGAACAGGGAACGGCGACGGCGGCGACGCGCGTGAGGGAGGGGGCGGGGGCGCCGCCGGGGAGAGGTAGGGCACGGCGGCAGCTCTTGAGCCCGGATTGGGGTAGGTGGACGGAAGACGAAAGGTACGCGACGGCGGAGGGGAAACCGTGGGGTTGGATTTGGGGGATTTTTTTTCCCGAGATCCGATTCGAGGGATTTTGACTCCCGGAGGGCAGATTTTGATTAAATGAAAACAAACTACTGTTTTTTCTCTGGGTCACTCCTGGCATCATGTTTTAAACTAGAAAAACGTTTTAATTCAACCGCGTGATTTCTCTTTTTTTTGCAAGGGCGAGGCGCCGGTCTGATTTATTTTTATTTTTTTTGCAAGGGCGAGGCACTCTAACAGCCGCGTGATTCGGTTTTCGTATTGTCGTTGGATTTGGTGATCTTGTAACTGAGAAACACAGTCAACACATGCACCCCTCCTCTGTTCCCCCAAACTCCATCCCCTCGCGTCTACCGCCATCTTTCTCATGTGGCGCTGGTCGACTCGTCGGCAACAACCCAACGACCCCCCTCCCCCCCCCCCCCCGTGTAATCACGGTTCCAACATGGCACGAACGTCGTTGCAGGCTTGTAGCAGTCCCTCGTGCAAGGAACCAGCTCGCAGTGGGCATCAAGGGAGCTCGCCGCGGTGCGACCACGGCTCGCCACAGGCCCGGGTCCAGCAAAAATAGATAAGCGTTGCAGCTCGCCAAAAACTCATGGTTCCGGCGCCCGCGTCATCTCGAAGCACCGGCCGCAGTTGAGGTCACCGCCGCGGTTACAGCTCGTGCGTGAAGCCGGTGCCAGATGAAAGGATCGATATAGTTGACTATAGAGGGTGAATAGGCAACTACCAAATTTTAGCTCCTTTTAACAAATTAGGGTTAGCAACAAATAGGTTGACTAGATATGCAACTAGGTAGACAATCTATATGACGAGCTCAACAACAACAACAACAACAACACAATTAAACACAAAGATACAACACAATATAAACCACAAGTGGATTCGATGGAGATGATATGTCTCCAACGTATCTATATTTTTTTATTGTTCCATGCTATTATATTATCTGTTTTGGATGTTTAATGGGCTTTAATATACACTTTTATATTATTTTTGGGACTAACCTATTAACCGGAGGCCCAGTGTCAGTTTCTGTTTTTTTGCCTATTTTAGTGTTTCGCATAAAAGGAATATCAAACGGAACGAAACCTTCGCGAGGATCTTTCTTGGAACAAACGCAAACCAGGAGACTTGGAGTTGAAGTCTGGAACTCCACGAAGCTTCCACGAGGCAGGAGGGCGCGCCCAAGGGGTAGGCACGCCCCCACCCTCGTGGCCCCCATGGAGCTCCACCGATGTACTTCTTTCGCCTATATATACTCTTATCCCCTAAAAACATCATGGGGAGCCACGAAACCACTTTTCCACCGCCGCAACCTTCTGTACTCGTGAGATCCCATCTGGGGCCTTTTCCGGCGATCTGCCGGAGGGGGATTCGATCACGGAGTGCTTCTACATCAACACCATAGCCTCTCCGATGATGTGTGAGTAGTTTACCACAGACCTTCGGGTCTATAGTTATTAGCTAGATGACTTCTTCTCTCTCTTTGGTTCTCAATACAAAGTTCTCCTTGATGTTCGTGGAGATCTATTCGATGTAATACTTTTTGCGGTGTGTTTGCCGAGATCCGATGAATTGTGGATTTATGATCAAGTTTATCTATGAACAATATTTGGCTCTTCTCTGAATTCTTATATGCATGATTTGATATCTTTGCAAGTCTCTTCGAATTATCGGTTTAGTTTGGCCTACTAGATTGATCTTTCTTGCAATGGGAGACGTGCTTAGCTTTAGGTTCAATCTTGCGGTGTCCTTTTCCAGTGACAGTAGGGGCAGCAAGGCACGTATTGTATTGTTGCCATCAAGGATAAAAATATGGGGTTTATATCATATTGCTTGAGTTTATCCCTATACATCATGTCATCTTGCCTAAAGCATTACTCTGTTCCTATGAACTTAATACTCTAGATGCATGCTGGATAGCGGTCGATGTGTGGAGCAATAGTAGTAGATGCAGAATCGTTTCGATCTACTTAACACGGACGTGATGCCTATATTTCATAATCATTGCCTAGGTATTCTCATAACTATGCGTTCTTCTATCAATTGCTCGGCAGTAATTTGTTCACCCACCGTAATACTTGCTATCATGAGAGAAGCCACTAGTGAAACGGCCCCCGGGTCTCTTTCTTATTATATTGCATCTCTTTTATTTACATCGCATCTCGTTTACTATTTGCAATCTATACAACAAAAATACCAAAAATATTTACCTTGCTATCTTTATCAGATCTCACCTTCGCAAGTAACTGTGAAGGGATTGACAACCCCTTTATCGCATTGGTTGCGAGGTTCTTGATTGTTTGTGCAGGTACTAGGTGACTTGCGTGTTATCTCCTACTGGATTGATACCTTGGTTCTCAAAAACTGAGGAAAATACTTACTCTACTTTGTTGCATCACCCTTTCCTCTTCAAGGGAAAACCAACGCATGCTCAAGAGGTAGCAGGAGACAAGGATGTGTTACCGAAGTTCCTTCCCTTTAGAGGGAAGTACGTCTCTGTTGGAGTTATGTGGAGGTATAATGCTCCTCAATAAGCCACTAGGGCCACCGTATTCTCCTCACACCCTCGCACAATTCAAGTTGTCGTGATTCTACCAGTGGTGCCCTTGAAGGCGGCGACTGAATCTTTACAAACAAGGTTGAGGCTCTCTCCACAACTTAATTGAAGGCTCCTAACACCACCATGAAGCTTTGCCACGATGGATTGTGGCTCCGAGGTGACATCTTCCGTCTAGGGTGCCCAAACACCCAAGAGTAACAAGATCCGCCAGGGATTAGTGGGGAGGATCAAGTTTATCTTGGTGAAAGTGTAGATCGAGGTCCTCTCAAGTAACCCTAGAGAATCAATAAGATTTGATGGCTAGGGAGAGAGACTGGGTGAAAATGAGATTTTAGGGTGCAACCATGGAGCAAGGGTATAAGAGGTAGATCTTCTTGGGGAAGAAGACCCCCTATTTATAGTGGGGGGAAATCCAACCGTTTTCTGCCCACAAACCGCACACAAGTGGTGCTACCGCTCAGGGGAGCGGTACTACTGCTTAGTACGGTAGTTCCAGGTCTAGTGTGCAAATGACAGGATCACACAGGCGGTAGTGCCGTCGGAGTGGTACTACCATTCCTACCAGCGGTACTACCGCTAAGTATTGCACACTATAGTGGAATAGCGAGAGAGGACGTGGGTAGAGCGGCAGTACCGCACGAAGCGGTACTACCACCTGCTACCACCGCTTAACTACTGCTCATGTGGTAGACGGTTACAGAAGCGAAAAATAGGCGGTAGTCTGAGCGGTGGTAGAAACCGAAGTACCGCATGAGCGGTACTACCACTCTGCATTCTTGGTACTACCGCCTAAATCCCACGGGCAACAGCGAGAAGTGCGGTAGTGGAGTAGTAGTATGAGCCGTAGTGCCACACGAGCGGTATTACCGCTCGCAACTACCGCCCTACTGTCGCAAAAGTGGATATCATCATAGTACGCCCAAAACAAAGCGGTACTGGACGCATCACTGTGTTGGAAATATGCCCTAGAGGCAATAATAAAATGATTATTATATTTCCTTGTTCATGATAATTGTCTATTATTCATGCTATAATTGTATTATCCGGAAATCGTAATACATGTGTGAATACATAGACCACAATGTGTCCCTAGTGAGCCTCTAGTTGACTAGCTCGTTGATCAACAGATAGTCATGGTTTCCTGGCTATGGACATGGGGATGTCATTGATAACGGGATCACATCATTAGGAGAATGATGTGATGGACAAGACCCAAACCTAAGCATAGCACAAAGATCGTGTAGTTCGTTTGCTGTAGCTTTTCTGGATGTCAAGTATCATTTCCTTAGACCATGAGATTGTGCAACTCCCGGATACCGTAGGAGTGCCTTGGGTGTGCCAAACGTCACAACATAACTAGGTGACTATAAAGGTACATTACAGGTATCTCCGAAAGTGTCTGTTGGGTTGGCACGAATCGAGACTGGGATTTGTCACTCCGTATGACGGAGAGGTATCTCTGGGCCCACTCGGTAATGCATCATCATAATGAGCTCAATGTGATCAAGTGGTTGATCACGGGATCATGCATTATGGTACAAGTAAAGTGACTTGCCGGTAACGAGACTGAACAAGGTATTGGGATACCGACGATCGAGTCTCGGGCAAGTAACGTACCGATTGAGAAAGGGAATTGAGTACGGGATTGATTAGGTCCTCGACATCGTGGTTCATCCGATGAGATCATAGAGGAGCATGTGGGAGCCAACATGGGTATCCAGATCCCGTTGTTGGTTATTGACCAGAGAGTCGTCTCGGTCATGTCTGCTTGTCTCCTGAACCCGTAGGGTCTACACACTTAAGGTTCGGTGACGCTAGGGTTGTATAGATATGAGTATGCAGTAATCTGAAAGTTGTTCGGAGTCCCGGATGAGATCCTGGACGTCATGAGGAGTTCTGGAATTGTCCGGAGGTGAAGAATTATATATATGAAGTGTAGTTTCGGCCATCGAGAAAGTTTCGGGGTAACCGGTATTGTACCGGGACCACCGGATGGGTCCCGGGTAGACCTGGCCATGGGCAACCCGGCCCGACCCGGCCCGAAAAAGCCCGACCTGGCCCGGCCCGACGCTGCTCCCGGGCCGGGCTCGGGCCTAGATTTTGAGCCCGGTGGCCTAGCCGGGCCAGGCCCGGGCCCGTCATTTTTGCCGTTTTCTGAAGGGGCCCGGCCCGAGGCCCAAGGCCCGGTGGGCTTTTGCATGTTCGGGCCGGGCTTGGGCCCAAAAACTAGGCCCGATGGCTGGGCCGGGCCGGGCTCAGGCCCAGGTTTTTTGGCTCGGGCTTGGCTAGGCCCGGCCCGAAGCCCAGCCCGGCCCAAGGTTTGGCCAGGTATAGTCCCGGGGGTCCATCGGGTGGGGCCACCCATCCCGGAGGGCCCCATGGGCTGAAGTGGGAAGGGGAACCAACCCATAGTGGGCTGGTGCGCCCCCCCTTGGGCCCCCCATGCGCCTAGGGTTGGGAACCCTAGGGGTGGGGGCGCCCCCACTTGCCTTGGGGGTACTCCACCCCCTTGGCCGCCGCCCCCCTAGGAGATCCCATCTCCTAGGGCCGGCGCACCCCCCTAGGGGGCCTATATAAGGGGGGGAGGGAGGGCAGCCGCACCTCAAGCCTTGGCGCCTCCCTCTCCCCTGCTACACCTCTCCCTCTCGCAGAAGTTCGGCGAAGCCCTGCTGCGAACACTGCTGCATCCACCACCACGCCGTCGTGCTGCTGGATCTTCATCAACCTCTCCTTCCCCCTTGCTGGATCAAGAAGGAGGAGACGTCATCCGCCCCGTACGTGTGTTGAACGCGGAGGTCCCGTCCGTTCGGCACTTGGTCATCGATGATTTGGATCACGACGAGTACGACTCCATCATCCCCGTTCTCTTGAACGCTTCCGCTCGCGATATACAAGGGTATGTAGATGCACTCTCCTCTCATTGCTAGTTGACTCCATAGATTGACCTTGGTGAAACGTAGGAATTTTTTTTGTTTTCTGCTACGATCCCCAACACACTGGAATGCCGCAGTACCACCGAACCGGTACTACCGCTCCCCAGCGCGATACTACCGCTTGGGTGCTTCAAATAACCCCAAAAAGAGAAAGGAAAGAACTCCATGTTGTTGGAAGTATAAATGGGTGCAAAGGGAATGTGTACGTGTTGATTCCACCCTAATCTTTCCAATGCGAACCCCCTCTTAATAGTATGGTTTTCCTATGACTCAATTCCACCAAAACAGAAACACCGAAAATAAACCGTCTTCACTCTAAATAACCGAGGGGAATATCGTCTCATGGCACAGTCTTATCAAGCAATGTACTAGCATCCTTGCTACTTCTTGAGCTTGCATTCATTTTCCCCTTGAAGAGGAAAGGGTGATACAGCAAAGTAGAGATAAGTATTTCCCTCAGTTGAGAACCAAGGTATCAATCCAGTAGGAGAAACGCGCAAGTCCCCAATATATGCACCTACACAAACAATCAAACACTTGCACCCAACGCGATAAAGGGGTTGTCAATCCCTTCACGGTCACTTGCAAATGTGAGATCTAATAGAGATAGATAAAACTAAATAAAAGATAATTGAATATTTTTGGGTTTTTTGGTTTATATATCTGAAAATAAAAGATTGCAAAATAGTAGATCAGAAACAAGTATGATGGAAAATAGACCCGGGGGCCATAGGTTTCACTAGAGGCTTCTCTCATGAAGGCAAATAATACGGTGGGTGAACAAATTACGTCGAGCAATTGATAGAAAAGCGCAAAGTTATGACGATATCCAACGCAATGATTATGAATATAGGCATAACATCCGTGTCAAGTAGACTGACTCCTGCCTGCATCTACTACTATTACTCCACACATCGACCGCTATCCAGCATGCATGTAGAGTATTAAGTTCATAAAGAACGGAGTAACGCCTTAAGTAATATGCCATGATGTAGAGGGATAAACCCAAGCAATATGATGAAAACCCCATCTTTTTGTCCTCAATGGCAACAATACAATACGTGTCTCGCTACCCCTACTTTGTCACTGGGTGAAATCACGCAAGATTGAACCCAAAACTAAGCACCTCTCCCATTGCAATAAAAACCAATCTAGTTGGCCAAACCAAACCAACAATTCAAAGAGAAATACAAAGATATCAAATCATGCATATAAGAATTCAGATAAGATTCAAATAATATTCATAGATAAGCTGATCATGAATCCACAATTCATCGGATCTCGACAAACACACCGCAAAAGAAGATTATATTGGATAGATCTTCAAGAACGTCGAGGAGAACATGGTATTGAGAATCAAAGAGAGAGAAGAAGCCATCTAGCTACTAGCCATGGACCCGTAGGTCTGAGGTAAACTACTCACGCTTCATCGGAAGGGCAATAGGGTTGATGTAGTTGCCCTCCGTGATCGAATCCCTCTCTGGCAAGACCCTGGAAAAGGCCCCAAGATGGGATCTCATGGGAACAGAAGGTTGCAGCGGCGAAAAAGTTTTTTTTGAATGCCTCTAAGGGTTTTGGAATATATGTGAATATATAGGATGAAGAAGTAGGTCAGGGGGTCTTCGAGGGGGCCACAAGCCCTAGTGGTGCACCCCTTGGCTTGTTGCCTCCTCAAGGGTCTTCTGACTTGGACTCCAAGTCCCATAGGTGTCTTCTGGTCCAAGAAAAATCATCGTAAAGTTTTATTCCGTTTAGACTCCGTTTAATATTCCTTTTCTGCGAAACTCAAAAACAAGAAAAAAACATAAACTGGCACTGGGCTCTAGGTTAATAAGTTGGTCGCAAAAATAATATAAAATATCATATTAATGCATATAAAACATCCTAAACAGATAATATAATAGCATGGAACAATCAAAAATTATAGATACGTTAGAGACGTATCAATCCTCATAAGCATCATTTATAGCAGAAGTAGCATCATCAATTACTTGCGATACATCGGAATTATTAGTAGGCTATGGAGTTGCAATCTTACTCAAAATAGAAGGTGAATCAAGTGCAGAGCTAGATAACAGTTCCTTACCTCCCCTCGTCTTAGAGGGAACGATCTTGGTTCTATCATCCTTAAGATTCCTCATAGTGATCAACAAATATAAATCCCAAGTGACTCAACAAATATAGTTATGCTCTCTGGCAACAGCGCCAGAAAAAGGTCTTGATAACCCATAAGTATAGGGGATCGCAACAGTTTTTAATGGCAGAGTATTCAACCCAATTTTTTTGATTCGACGCAAGGGGAGCAAAAGAATATTTGCAAGTATTAGCAGTTGAGTTGTCAATTCAACCACACCTGGCGATTTAATATCTGCAGCAAAGTGATCAGTAGCACATTAGTATGGTAATTTGATAGTGATAGCAGCAATAGTAACAACATTAGTAATGGTAACAGTGGTAGCAGTAACTTTGTAGCAGTTGTGACTGTAGCAATAGTAATAGTAACTTAGCAAGAACAATATGTGGAAAGCTCGTAGGCATTGGATCGGTGATAACATTGGATAATATTCATCATGTAACAGTCATAACCTAGGGCGACACAGAACTAACTCCAATTCATCAATGTAATGTAGGCAAGCATTCTGTAAATAATCATACGTGCTTATGGAAAAGAACTTGCATGACATCTTTTGTCCTACCCTTCCATGG
This sequence comes from Triticum urartu, assembly GCF_003073215.2. NCBI lineage: Eukaryota > Viridiplantae > Streptophyta > Magnoliopsida > Poales > Poaceae > Triticum > Triticum urartu. Next base: position 64,629,986 of record NC_053024.1, read on the forward strand.
CAGCGGGGTCCATAAGGAAACTGTAAGGGCATATTTCTTCTTAAGTGGTTTTGGTGATTGATGACAATGCTTTTGTGGACTAATCCTGTGCATTGAGCGTTTCAGATATGTCATGGCTAGGCACTAGACGATTCGACGCCCCTCGGAGCCTTTCAAAGACGGCGATTTTTCTATGTTTCTTTTTCGGTGGATTTGAGTCGTAGGAAGGCCGTACTATTAAGAGGGGTCCGCTTTGGAAAGGTATGGGTAGAATCAACACGTACACAGCCCCATATGCACCCACAGCCTCCTTCCATCTACGAAGCATTTCCTATGTTTTTTGTAGTGTTTTCAGAATCTTGCGAACGGTAGTACCGTTGGTACTTCCGTGGTAGTACCGCTTAGGGTTTCCTCGAGCGTGCAAATTTTGGTTGCCTATTTGTATTTCACGGTACTAGAGCGGTAGTACTGCGGTAGTACCGCTTCGGCAGTACTACAACCCGTACTACCATCCCCACTACCGCTTGCGGGGTTTTCTTATGTGCGAGGTTTTGTTCCCACTTTGCCATAAGCGGTAGTAGAGAGGCACTAGGATGGTAGTACCGCTTGGCACGGTACTGTCGCCCCTGGCACCCTCTACTATTGCTGCCTCTCCAGGACTAAGACCCAAAGCGGTAGTACCATTCGGGTCAGCGGTAGTACCGCTCGAGCAGCACTACCATAGCTACACTCTGTGTAGTCTTAGGCCTGTGCGGAGTTGTACCGCCTAAGCGGTAGTACCGCTCCTAGGAGCGGTAGTACTGCTTAGCTGCGGGCTGGGCAGAAAACGGTTGGATTTTTTCTCCCCTATATAGGGGGGGGCTTCTTCCCTCTAGAGTTGACCTCTTCCCTCCCAAGCTCCATTGTTGATCAAAGCTCCATTTTCGCCCGATCTCTCTCCCTAGCCAATCAAACTTGTTGATTTTCTAGGGATTGGTTGAGAAGGCCCCGATTTACACTTCCACCAAGAGAAATTTGATTCCCCCCACTAATCCCTTGCGGATCTTGTTACTCTTGGGTGTTTGAGCACCCTAACAGTTGAGGTCACCGCAGAGCCATATTCCATTGTGGTGAAGCTTCATGGTGTCGTTGGGAGCCTCCAATTAAGTTGTGGAGATAGCCCCAACCTTGTTTGTAAAGGTTCGGTCGCCGCCTCCAAGGGCACCAATAGTGGAATCACGGCATCTCGCATTGTGTGAGGGCGTGAGGAGAATACAGTGGCCCTAGTGGCTTCTTGGGGAGCATTGTGCCTCCACACCGCTCCAACGGAGACGTACTTCCTCTCAAAGGGAAGGAACTTCGGTAACACATCCTCGTCTCCACCGGCTCCACAACTCACCCCACACCAGCGAGGCCGCCACCCTTGAGCCTGAGAGTTCTGACACCATCGACAACGTAGAGACCAAGACTCGGGGGCGCCCGTGTGGTGGCATGCAGATCTTTGTTAAGACCAAAGGCCTGCGAGCCTGAATAAGAACCAGAAGATGAAGACCCCCGGCAAAGATCCTTGCCGGGGACGGCCGAAGACCCCCAGCAGGATCCTTGCCGGGGACGCTCGCGAGACCCCGGCAAGACCCTTGCCGGGGGGCATCTGCGGGGCCACAACTAGGCCCGCACCCACTAACGTTTCGCTACCCCGTGGTCGTCCCGATGAGGCAACCGACCCGCCAACTAGGCAAGCTCATGCGTGGCAGCATGCGGCTTCTAGGCCAACTAGTCAAGCACCTGCGTGGTGGCATGCAGGTCTTCGTGAAGACCCTGTCACCACACCAGCACAGCAGCCAACCAGCCAGCATGCCGCTGCATGCCTCGTCAGCTTGGTAGCGCGTCGAAGCAAGGCGAGGCGGCCACGAACGGGATGAGCTCTGCTGCCACCCCCGATAAGGCAAGAGGGCACGTAGGTAGCGCATTAAATGCGTTTGTCCTACGGTATCACGTGATTAACTTGTACACTATAGGTACTTTCCACCTCGTGTGTGCCACTGTGGCAACCCCTTTGGCATATAAAAGGAGGCCCGAGGCCTACTGGGGAAGGATTCAGACTTTTTGGACTGGGCATGCACCGCAGCTAGTTCAAGAGCTCAAGAACACTAAATATACACTGAAGCAGGACTAGGATTTTACGCATCGTTTGCAGCCAGAAACTGGGTAAAAATCCCCTCGCGCTGATCAGTAGACCTGCTCTTTGTGCATCCCCATGATACGCCTCCAACGTATCTGCTTTTACAAACACTTTTGCCCTTGTTTTGGACTCTAACTTGCATGATTTGAATGGAACTAACCCGGCTTGACGCTGTTTCCAGCAGAACTGCCATGGTGTTATTTTTGTGCAGAAATAAAAGTTCTCGAAATGACCTGAAAATCTACGGAGACACGTTTTGGAATTAATGAAAAATATTGGCGAAATAATCAGCATCAGGGGGCCCACACCCTATCCACGAGGGTGCAGGCCGCCCCCCTTGGGGCGCGCCCCCTGCCTCATGCCCCCCCTGGGACTCCACCGACCTCAACCCCAACTCCATATATTCACTTCCGGGGAGGAAAAAATCAGAGAGAAAGATTCATCGCGCTTTACGATACGGAGCCGCCACCAAGCCCTAATCTTCCTCGGGAGGGCTGATCTAGAGTCCGTTCGGGGCTTCGGAGAGGGGAATCCGTCGCCAGCGTCATCATCAACCATCCTCCATCACAAACTTCATGATGCTCACCTCCGTGCGTGAGTAATTTCATTGTAGGCTTGCTGGACGGTGATGGGTTGGATGAGATTTACCATGTAATCGAGTTAGTTTTGTTAGGGTTTGATCCCTAGTATCCATTATGTTCTAAGATTGATGTTGTTATGACTTTGCTATGCTTAATGCTTGTCACTAGGGCCCGAGTGCCATGATTTCAGATCTGAACCTATTATGTTTTCATGAATATATGTGAGTTCTTGATCCTATCTTGCAAGTCAATAGTCACCTACTATGTGTTATGATCCGGCAACCCCGAAGTGATAATAATCGGGACCACTCCCGGTGATGACCATAGTTTGATGAGTTCATGTATTCACTAAGTGTTAATGCTTTGGTCTGGTACTCTATTAAAAGGAGGCCTTAATATCCCTTAGTTTCCAATAGTACCCCACTACCACGGGAGGGTAGGACAAAAGATGGCATGCAAGTTCTTTTCCATAAGCACGTATGACTATATTCAGAATACATGCCTACATTACATTGATGAACTGGAGCTAGTTCTGTGTCACCCTATGTTATAACTGTTGCATGAGGAATCGCATCCGACATAATTATCCATCATTGACCCATTTCCTACGAGCTTTTCACATATTGATCTTTGCTTAGTCACTTTTTTGTTGCCACTGTTACGATTGCTACAAAAACTACTACTGTTACTTTTGCCACCGTTACCGTTACTTCCATACTACTTTGCTACTAAATACTTTGCTGCAGATATTAAGTATTTCAGGTGTGGTTGAATTGACAACTCAACTGCTAATACTTGAGAATATTCTTTGGGTCCCCTTGTGTCGGATCGATAAATTTGGGTTGAATACTCTACCCGCGAAAACTATTGTGATCCCCTATACTTGTGGGCTATCAAGACTATTTTCTGGCGCCGTTGCCGGGGAGCATAGCTCTATTCTTTGAGTCACTTGGGATTTATATCTGTTGATCACTATGAGGAACTTGAAAGATGAAAGAACCAAGATTTTTCTCTCAAGTACGAGGGGAGGTAAGGAACTTCCATCTAGCTCTGCACTTGATTCACCTTCTGTTATGAGTAAATTTGCAGCACCTACACCTGTTATTGATTCTGATATGTCGCATGTTATTGATGATGCCACTTCTGCTATGCATGATGCTTATGATGAAACTACTTCTATGCTTGATAATACCGTGCCATTAGGTGAATTTCTTGATGAACAACTTGCTAGGGTTAGAGAGAATGAAATTATTGTAACAGATAATATTGATGAAAGTGATGATGAAGATTCTCCCCCTAGATATGAATTTCCTGATGTGCCTAAGGGTTATGTTATGGATGAAGAAACTGCTAGAGACCTTTTTGCTTGCAAAGATAGATATGATCTTAAGAAACTGTTAGCTAAGCTGAAAGAAAAGTCTTTGAATGCTAGAATGAAATATGACCCTGCTTTTGCTACTTCACCTATCTGTATTTCTAATAAGGATTATGATTTCTCTGTCGATCTTGAGTTAATTACTTTGGTTGAATCTGATCCTTTTTATGGCTATGAATCTGAAACTGTTGTGGCACATCTTACTAAATTGAATGATATAGCCACCCTATCCACTCATGAGGAAAAAATGTGTTACTACCATATCCTTAATTTATTTATGTTCTCATTAAAGGGTGATGCTAAAACATGGTTTAATTCTCTTGCTCCTGGTTGTGTGCGTAGTCCCCAGGATATGATTTATTACATCTCTGCTAAATATTTCCCTGCTCATAAGAAACAAGCTGCCTTAAGGGAAATATATAATTTTGTGCAAATTGAAGAAGAGAGTCTCCCACAAGCTTAGGGGAGGCTTCTCTGATTACTTAATGCTTTGCCTGATCATCCTCTCAAGAAAAATGGAATACTTGATATCTTTTATAATGGACTAACCAATGCTTCCAGAGAACAACTGGATAGTTGTGTTGGTTGTGTTTTCAGGGAAAGAACTGTTGAGCAAGCTGAATTTCTATTGAATAATATATTGAGTAGTGATAATGATTGGACACTTACTGAACCAACTCCTAAGCCAACTCCAAAGAAAATGGGTATTCTTTTCTCAGTCTTGAAGATATGCAAGAGGCAAATAAATCTATGAAAGAAAAGGGTATTAAAGCTGAAGATGTTAAGAATTTACCACCTATTGAAGAAATACACGGTCTTAATAACCCAACACAGGTAGTAAAGGTAAATTCTCTCTATAGATTTGATGAAGGTGATATTCCTCGTAATAAGTCTGCTAGCCAATGCTTGGATGAGTTTGATAATTTTATTGTTAAACAAGAAAACTTCAATGCTTATGTTGGTAGACAATTGAAACATAATGCTTATATGGTTGAACACTTGAGTGATTATATGTCTAGAGTTAAAGGTGACCTTAAACTTATTAGTAAACATGCTTCTATGGTTGCCACTCAGGTAGAACAAGTGCTTAAAGCACAAGATGATTTGCTCAATGAATTAAATAATAATAAAAATGATAATGATGTTAGAGTTATGACTAGAGGGGTAGAATGACTTAGGAACCTTTGTATCCTGAAGGCCACCCTAAGAGAGTTGACCAAGATTCTTAGAGAACTAATGTTGATGCACCTAGTCCTTCTAAGAAGAAGAAAAAGAAAAATGATAGGACTTTGCATGCTTCTAGTGAACCTGTTGTTGACACACCTGAGAATCCCAATGATATTTCTATTTCTGATGTTGAAACACAATCTGGTAATGAACATGAACCTAGTGATAATGATGATGTTCATGTTGATGCTCAACCTAGCAATAACAATGATGTAGAGATTGAACCTGTTGTTGATCTTGATAACCCACAATCAAAGAATCAACATTATGATAATAGAGACTTCGTTGCTAGGAAGCACAGTAAAGAAAGAGAACCATGGGTTTAGAAACCCATGCCTTTTCCTCCTAAACCATCCAAGAAAAAGGATGATGAGGATTTTGAGCGCTTTGCTGAAATGATTGGACCTATCTTTTTGCGTATGCGTTTGACTGATATGCTTAAAATGAATCCTTATGCTAAGTATATGAAAGATATTGTTACAAATAAAAGAAAGATACCGGAAGCTGAATTTCCACCATGCTTGCCAATTATACTTTTAAAGGTGGAATACCTAAGAAACTAGGAGATCCAGGAGTACCAACTATACCATGCTCCATTAAAAAAACTATGTTAAAACTGCTTTATGTGATCTTGGAGCCAGTGTTATGCCTCTCTCTTTATATCGTAGACTTGATTTGAATAAGTTGACACCTACTGAAATATCTTTGCAAATGGTCGATAAATCAACTGCTATACCTGGCGGTATTTGTGAGGATGTGCCTGTTGTGGTTGCAAACGTTACTATTTTAACGGACTTTGTTATTCTTGATATTCCCGAGGACGGTAGTATGTCCATTATCCTTGGTAGACCCTTTTTGAATACTGCAGGGGCTGTTATTCATTGCAACAAAGGTAATGCCACTTTTCATGTTAATGGTAATGAGCATACGGTACACTTTCCGAGGAAACAACCTCAAGTCCACAGTATCAATTCTAGTGGAAAAATTTCAATGATTACTATTGGAGGTTTTGAATTCCCTCTTCCTACTGTCAAGAAGAAATATGCTATTCTTATTATTGGGGACATGCATATCCCCGTTGAGGTATCCTAGTGTTATTCGAAAATTCTCCGGTTTCATGTTATTCGGAAAGAGTTTGTTAACAAGACTTGATAAACCTTGTTAGTGGATTCCTTTTGATGAGCACGAGATGGATGAAGTTAGAAAGCACAAATCTCTGTACCCTCCTTTTACTTTCTGCTATTTAGATTAAATAAAGCAAAAATAGTATTTTCTGTCTATTTTCTGAATTATCCTTGAAATAAAAATACTCTGAAAATAAAAGTTCTCCAAATGCCTGAAAATGAAATATGATTTTTTGTAGAATATTCAAGAATTTCTAGCATTGAGAACACACCAGGGGGGCCACCATTTGGCCATGAGGGCACATGGCGCGACCACATCCCTGGGGCGCACTGCCTTGTGGGCCCCACGTGGACCCCCTCCACTTATTCCAACACCCACTCACTTCGTCTTCCTCAAGAAAAAAAATCCTCCCATAGCTCAAACTCGTGTTCTAGCTCATCTTGCTGCCATTTTCGATCTCTTTGCTCAAAGTTCCATTCACAAAACTGTTTTGGGGGATTGTTCTTCGGTAGGTGACTCCTCCAAAGGTCCAATTAGTTTTTGTTCTAGTGCTTTATTTATTGCAATTTTTTTGCAAAGGTGACCATGTTCTTGATTCTTGAGCTTGCATGTCAAATTTATATGGTCAAAAGTAGTTTTAATGCATGATATAGCCTCTAGGCACCTATGGGAGTAGTTGCTGTTAATCTTGTTGAGTTTGGCTCACTTTTATTTTGAGTCACTAAAATTTCAGAAATTTTTCAGAGAAATAAAAATGCATAGAAAAATGTACCAAGGTGGTTCCTTAAGGAAGCAAGGACCAAGGCTCGCGATACGTGAGCCGGATGATGAACCACCGAGGGAAGCTCAAGTGCGGCCTTGTGAATGGCTGCCAGAGGAGTTTATGGTCCAGGCAGGCATCAAGGATGAATTTGATGCGTATCTGCGTAATGCTGATCTTGAGGACTTCGTGTCAGATAAGTGCCTACACCTAACTGATTTCTTTGTGAGGTGGTTTAAATTTACATCCTCACGCAATTCTCACACTGTTTTATTTGATCTTTATGATAAATCATATACCATGGACCTAGAAGATTTTAATACTGCTTGTAAACTCCTGCAGTGGGGCAATGTTAGTGAACCTCACAAATCTGAATATAAAGACTTTCTTGCTAGTATCATTGTGGGGGAATCTAGGTAAATCACACAAGCTACCATAGGGAACATTCATTTCCCTTCCATACATTATTTTGCTCTCTTTATAGGTAGATGCATTAATGGTAAAGATGAGGCTTGTCACTTGTGCATTCCAGATCTTAGTGTCCTCAAGAGTGCGGTATTATGTGATAAACAAAATAACTTGGGGGCCATTGTTTCACAATGGTTGCATCTTAATGGTACAAATGGAGATTTGTTTGGTGGAATTTATGCAACTCATGTAGCTAATTATCTTGGTGTACCCATACATGGAAATGATATGGAGTTGCCTCCTGCTTATCTAGATTATAATGCTATGGCCCGCCATCAGTTTCTTGAGAGGAATGAACAGTTCCTCAAGTACCGACTAATATTTGACAGACTGCGCACTATCCATGTTGCCCTCCCTGCTCCTACTTTCTTTAACTTTCAGGCAAAAAGGAGATATGTTATAACCAGGGAGGAGGCGAACGAGTATGAGAGGAGGACGGAGGCAGCTCGCCTCCAAGCTACAACTCTTCAGGCAGTAGCAGCTACATCTCAGTACAACCCCAGCTACGACTTTGGATATCCGCCAGGCCAGCAGTGTCCATAGACCAACTTAGGCCAAAAGCCTAAGCTTGGGGGGAGTACGTATTTCTCACCGACATTACATTCATGTTCACACACTCATTCTAGTTGTCGGTGCTCATACTTTTTCATTGTACTATCCATGCTAGTTTATTTTCTTTTCTAAGCCTTCTTCTTGTGTGTTTGAAAAACCTTAAGAAAAACCAAAAAAATTAGTTGTAGCTTTTAGCTAGTTTACTTTCCATGCCTGTAGTACTAGTAATTAAAAGAAAACCCAAAAAGATTTCTGGTTCTTCTTTTGCTTGTTGGGAGCTTTCCCATGTAAATAGTTTTATTTCTTTTCTTATTCTTTGGGGGTCGAGATGAGAAGACCATGATGAAAATGTGGAGTGGCTCTCATATGCATTATTGTTGATTTAACTAAGAGACCATATTACCTTGTCTTATCCCTTGTATTAAATGCTTGTAGATACAAGCTTAGTCCAATGCACATGCACTATTATTATTATCCACACTGTTCGGTCGTGCGAGTGAAAGGCAATAATGACGATATATGATGGACTGAGTGATATGAGAGAAGCTAGTATGAACTCGACCTATCTTGTTTTTGTAAATATGATTAGTTCATCGTTCCTGATTCAACCTATTATGAATGAAACATGCTTTGAATGACAATTAGAGATTATAGTTGCTCATGCCATGCTTAATTAGCTAGGAGTTTGTAATGGTTTACCTTGCGTGCCAACATGCTATTAAAATGGTTGTGATGTGGTATGATAGGGTGGTATCCTCCTTTGAACGATTCGAGTGGCTTGACTTGGCACATGTTCACACATGTAGTTGAAACAAAATCAACATAGCCTCCACGATATTTATGTTCACGGTGATTTATATCCTACGCATGCTTGCACTCATTGTTGATTAATCTTAATGCATGTTCATGACCGTTGTCGCTCTCTAGTTGGTCGCTTCCCAGTCTCTTTCTAGCCTTCACTTGTACTAAGCGAGAATACTGCTTGTGCATCCACTTCCATAAACCCCAAAGTTATTCCATATGAGTCCACCATACCTTCCTATATGCGGTATTTACCTGCTGTTCCAAGTAAATTTGTATGTGCCAAACTCTAAACCTTCAAATGAAATTCTGTTTTGTATGCTCGAATAGCTCATGTATCAACTAGGGTTGTCTATAGCTTCCATGCTAGGTGTGTTATTCTCATGATGAGTGGACTCGGCTCATCATTCACGAGAAAATGGCCGGTAACCAGGATGCCCAGTCCCATGCTCAAATCAAATCAAAATAATTGCAAACAAAACTCCCACTGGATTGTTGTTAGTTGGACGGCACACGTTGTTTCGGACAAGCCATGGATTGATGTTTGTTGGTGGTGGGGGAGTATAAACTTTACCATTCTATTTCAGAACCGCCTATAATGTGTGTAGCATGGAAGATATCGAGATCTCTTGGTTCTTATGTTGACAATGAAAGTATGCCACTCAAAATATTATTTATCTCTATTTCAAAACTCGAGCTCTGGCACCTCTGCAAATCCCTGCTTCCCTCTGTGAAGGGCCTATTTATTTACTTTTATGTTGAGTCATCATCCTATTATTAAAAAGCACCAGTTGGAGAGCACCGCTGTCATTCGCATGCATTTCTATTAGTTTACATTGAGTATGACTATGACTGGATCTCTTTTACCATGAATTACAATGTCTAGTCAGTCCTTGATCTTCAGGGGTGCTCTGCATTTATGTTTTGCGGCCTCAGAAAGGGCTAACGAGATACCATCTTGTTATATCATGTTATGATTGTTTTGAGAAAGTGTTGTCATCTGAGATTTGTTATTATTGCTCACTAGTTGATTATGCCATTGATATGAGTAAACATGAGACCTAAATGTTATTATGAATATGGTTAGTTCATAATATTTGCTGAAAACTTGAATGCTGGCTTTACATATTTGCAACGACAAGATCAAACAGAGTTTCTAAAAGTTTTTCTTTATCATTTCAGTTTGTCAACCGAATTGCTTGAGGACAAGCAAAGGTTTAAGCTTGTGGGAGTTGATACGTCTACAACGTATCTACTTTTCCAATCACTTTTGCCCTTGTTTTGGACTCTAACTTGCATGATTTGAATGGAACTAACTGGGACTAACGTTGTTTTCAGCACAACCGTCATGGCGTTATTTTTGTGCAGAAATAAAAGTTCTCAGAATGACCTGAAAATCCATGGAGACATGTTTTGGAATTAATAAAAAATATTGGCGAAAGAATCAGCATCAGGGGTCCCACACCCTGTCCACGAGGGTGCAGGGCACCCCCCCTGGGGCGCGCCCCTGCCTCGTGGGCCCCCTGGGACTCCAGCGACCTTAACCCCAACTCCATATATTCACTTTCAGGGAGGAAAAAATCAGAGAGAAGGATTCATCACGTTTTACGATACGGAGCCGCCGCCAAGCCCTAATCTTCCTCGGGAGGGCTGATCTGGAGTCCGTTCGGGGCTCCAAAGAGGGGAATCTGTCGCCATCGTCATCATCAACCATCCTCCATCACCAATTTCATGATCCTCACCGCCGTGCGTAAGTAATTTCATCGTAGGCTTGCTGGACAGTGATGGGTTGGATGAGATTTACCATGTAATCGAGTTAGTTTTGTTAGGGTTTGATCCCTAGTATCCATTGTGTTCTAAGATTGATGTTGCTGTGACTTTGTTATGCTTAATGCTTGTCACTAGGGCCCGAGTGCCATGATTTTAGATCAGAACTTATTTTGTTTTCATGAATATATGTGAGTTCTTGATCCTATCTTGCAAGTCAATGGTCACCTACTATGTGTTATGATCCGGCAACCCCGAAGTGACAATAATCGGGACCACTCCCGGTGACGACCATAGTTTGAGGAGTTCATGTATTCACTAAGTGTTAATGCTTTGGTCCAGTACTCTATTAAAAAGAGGTCTTAATATCCCTTAGTTTCCAATAGGACCCCGCTGCCATGGGAGGGTAGGACAAAAGATGCCATGCAAGTTCTTTTCCATGAGCACCTATGACTATATTCAGAATACATGCCTACATTACATTGATGAACTGGAGCTAGTTCTGTGTCACCCTATGTTATAATTGTTGCACGAGGAATCGCATCCGACATAATTATCCATCATTGACCCATTGCCTACGAGCTTTTCACATATTGATCTTTGCTTAGTTACTTTTCTGTTGCCAGTGTTACGATTGCTACAAAAACTACTACTATTACTTTTGCCACCGTTACCGTTACTTCCATACTACTTTGCTACTAAATACTTTGCTGCAGATATTAAATCTTTCAGGTGTGGTTGAATTGACAACTCAACTGCTAATACTTGAGAATATTCTTTGGCTCCCCTTGTGTCAAATCAATAAATTTGGGTTGAATACTCTACCCTCGAAAATTGTTGCGATCCCCTATATTTGTGGGTTATCACCCCACGCCTAGCCAACTGTAGAAGGGATTCCCTAGGATCCCATAGGTGTCGTTTTCCCTGACATCTTTGGTGTGCCAGGTAGGGGCGCTGAGGCTGTGAAAATATGGTTTAAAAGTTAGTGCATTGACTCCTTCATTGCGATGGCTCCAAAGAAGAGGGAAACAACAACTAGCCACACTCCGGTGCCATCGGCGAGGCGAGCGGTGTCGTCTGCGGCCGTAGCGACCATCCGCGTGGCGACGGAAAAGCTAAGTCACGCAGAACCTTGAGCAATTCCTTTTATATATATAGGGTTATCTTCCTTGAAGGATTTTGCTCCTTGTATGGAAAACCTGCACACAAGGGAACCCTTACGCTATTGGCAACACCCTTGTTCTATTTCAAGTCCGCTCAACAATTCGAGTGGCTGCGCCGAGAACGGCAAGGTGGCTTGCCCGTCAGCAAGTGCCCCCGGCAGGCTGCTAAGGATCCATTCCTCAAAGCACCACAACATGGGTTTATGTGCCGGCAAACCTATCCAACAAAGCGTAGGGTGTGTACATACAAAGAAAGATCAAACAGGAAGATAGCATGCGCTATTTCAAAATACTGCAAAGTTATATTACATCAGTGGTTGTCGCAGTTCTAACTTAAGATAAAAATTTCTTGGTCATGAACTCGCAGCGGCAATGAGAAACGGGGTGGCTAGTCCCAGCGCTGGCCTTCCACCCTCTTGACTCCGTCAACGCAACTGATGATGGGCTAGATACACTCTTCGAGTGCCTCGAGGTACGCATCCTTCGGCAAACTCTCAAGCGCATTGGCGAAGTCGACGCTGGGGTTCCAAAACGCCACCTTGGTCAGGGCGCCCCGGCAAAGCCTCTGAGCCTGATTGGCCAGATAATTCGCTCGATTGGAGCGGAGCTGTTCCAGGGCGTCGAGGACGCCCTCGAAGAACAAGGTCAGCCTGGCACCAGGGCTTATGTTCGCCTCCTGGGAGTACTTGGAGTTCAGCATGTCCATGACGGCTAGCTGCATGGTGAGCCTCTCTGCAATGCCGTCCACATAGTCCTTGTGGGCGGCGGCGCCCTGCCATAGCAGCCTCTTCCCCTCAAGGGCCTTGTTCAGGGTCTTCTCACGGGCCCTGACCTCCGAAAGTGTCCCTTCCAAGGTGTCCAGTTTTAGCTTCAGATCGTTGATGGAGTCGCTGGCCTCGGAGAGCAGCTTGGTCTTGTCGGAGATGGCGACCTACAAATCCGCGAGGGTGTGTTCAGCCGTGTCCTTGTCCTCCATCAGCTTTGAGATCTCCTTCTTCAACTCCTCCCGCTCCAGCTCCAGTTTCTCCACCTTGCTGGCTTGGTACAGGGCCAGAGCATCAAGTGCATCCTTGTGCTTCTGCTCCAGCTCCTGGGTGACGATCTTCTCGATTTCCTCGTCCTTGCCGCGAAGCGTGGCGGCAAGCGCCTGTTCACGGGCAACGAGGGCTTCCTCCTGGGTGTCTAGCAAAGCTTGCTGCTGCCGCCGATCAGCTTCGTCCTTGGCGGTCTGTTCCTTCGCCGCCTCTTGGGCCTTTTTGATGTCGGCCTGCTTTAAGAGGAGCTCCCGCTCGCGCTCATCCAGCTCATCCTCGGTGCTCCTTAGTTCCTGTCGGGCCTAGCCAAACCAGACTTGCGTTTGAGTGACGCACTAATGACCCACAAGTGTATGGGATCTATCTAGTCCTTTTGATAAGTAAGAGTGTCGAACCCAACGAGGAGCAGAAGGAAATGATAAGCAGTTTTCAGTAAGGTAATTTGTAACAGATAGTTTTGTGATAAGGTAATTTGTAACAGGTAATAAGTAAATAAGGTGCAGAAATATGGCCCAATCCTTTTTGTAGCAAAGGACAAGGCTGGACAAACTCTTATATAAAGGAAAGAACTCCTGAGGACACATGGGAATTATCGTCAAGATAGTTTTCATCACGCTCATATGATTCGCGTTCGGTACTTTGATAATTTGATATGTGGGTGGACCGGTGCTTGGGTACTGCCCTTCCTTGGACAAGCATCCCACTGATGATTAACCCCTATTGCAAGCATCCGCAACTGCAAAAGAAGTATTAAGGTAAACCTAACCATAGCATGAAACATATGGATCCAAATCAACCCCTTACGAAGCAACTCATAAACTAGGGTTTAAGCTTCTGTCACTCTGATACGTCTCCAACGTATCTATAATCTTTGATTGCTCCATGCTATATTATCTACTATTTTGGACATTGTTGGGCTTTATTATCCACTTTTATATTATTTTTGGGACTAACCTATTAACCGGAGGCCCAGCCCAGAATTGCTGTTTTTTTTGCCTATTTTAGGGTTTCGAAGAAAAGGAATATCAAACGGAGTCCAAACGGAATGAAACCTTAGGGAACGTGATTTTCTCAACGAACAAGACCCAGGAGACTTGGACCCTACGTCAAGAAACAACAGAGGAGGCCACGAGGTAGGGGGGCGCGCCTACCCCCCAGGCGCGCCCTCCACCCTCGTGGGCCCCCTGTTGCTCCACCGACGTACTCCTTCCTCCTATATATACCTACGTACCCCCAGACGAACAGATACGGAGCCAAAACCCTAATCCCACCGCCGCAACTTTCTGTATCCACGAGATCCCATCTTGGGGCCTATTCCGGAGCTCCACCGGAGGAGGCATCGATCACGGAGGGCTTCTACATCATCACCATAGCCCCTCCGATGAAGTGTGAGTAGTTTACCTCAGACCTACGGGTCCATAGTTATTAGCTAGATGGCTTCTTCTCTCTTTTTGGATCTCAATACAATGTTCTCCCCTCTCTTGTGGAGATCTATTCGATGTAATCTTCTTTTTGCGGTGTGTTTGTTGAGACTAATGAATTGTGGGTTTATGATCAAGTCTATCTATGAATAATATTTGAATCTTTTGTGAATTCTTTTATATATGATTGGTTATCTTTGCAAGTCTCTTCGAATTATCAGTTTGGTTTGGCCTACTAGGTTGATCTTTCTTGCAGTGGGAGAAGTGCTTAGCTTTGGGTTCAATTTTGCGGTGTCCTTTCCCAGTGACAGTAGGGGCAGCAAGGCACGTATTGTATTGTTGCCATCAAGGATAAAAAGATGGGATTTTCATCATATTGCATGAGTTTATCCCTCTACATCATGTCATCTTGCTTAAGGCGTTACTCTGTTTTCATTAACTTAATAATCTAGATGCATGCTGGATAGCAGTCGATGAGTGGAGCAATAGTAGTAGATGCAGGCAGGAGTCGGTCTACTTGTCTCGGACGTGATGCCTATATACATGATCATACCTAGATATTCTCATAACTATGCTCAATTCTGTCAATTGCTCAACAGTAATTCGTTCACCCACCGTAGAATACTTATGCTCTTGAATGAAGCCACTAGTGAAACCTATGGTCCCCGGGTCTATCTTCATCATATTAATCTTCCAATACTTAGTTATTTCCTTTGCTTTTTTACTTTGCTTTTATTTTACTTTGCATCTTTATCATAAAAATACCAAAAATATTATCTTATCATATCTATCACATCTCACTCTCGTAAGTGGCCGTGTAGGGATTGACAACCCCTTATCGCGTTGGTTGAGAGGATTTATTTGTTTTGTGCAGGTACGAGGGACTCACACGTAGCCTCCTACCATATTGATACCTTGGTTCTCAAAAACTAAGGGGAAATACTTACGCTACTTTGCTGCATCATCCCTTCCTCTTCGGGGAAAACCAACGCAATGCTCAAGAGGTAGCACACTCTATCAACCCATCATCTACTTATTACTTCCCAATGCCTTCCCCTAGGCCCAAACAATGGTGAAGTGTCATGTAGTCGACGTTCACATGACACCACCAGAGGAGAGACAACATACATCTCATCAAAATATCGAATGAATACCAAATTCACATGACTACTTATAGCAAGACTTCTCCCATGTCCTCGGAAACAAACGTAACTACTCACAAATCATATTCATGTTCATAATCAGAGGGGTATTAATATGCATAAATGATCTGAACATATGATCTTCCACCGAATAAACCAACTAGCATCAACTACAAGGAGTAATCAACACTACTAGCAACCCACAGGTACCAATCTGAGGCTTTGGAACAAAGATTGGATACAAGAGATGAACTAGGGTTTGAGATGAGATGGTGGTGGTGAAGATGTTGATGGAGATTGAAGGAAATATGCCCTAGAGGAAATAATAAAGTTATTATTTATTTCCTTATATCATGACAAATGTTTATTATTCATGCTAGAATTGTATTAACTAGAAACATAATACATGTGTGAATACATAGACAAACAGAGTGTCACTAGTATGCCTCTACTTGACTAGCTCGTTGATCAAAGATGGTTATGTTTCCTAACCATAGACATGAGTTGTCATTTGATTAACGGGATCACATCATTAGGAGAATGATGTGATTGACTTGACCCATTCCGTTAGCATAGCACTTGATCGTTTAGTTTGTTGCTATTGCTTTCTTCATGACTTATACATGTTCCTATGACTATGAGATTATGCAACTCCCGTTTACCGGAGGAACACTTTGTGTGCTACCAAACGTCACAACGTAACTGGGTGATTATAAAGGTGCTCTACAGGTGTCTCCGAAGGTACTTGTTGGGTTGGCGTATTTCGAGAATTTGTCACTCCGATTGTCGGAGAGGTATCTCTGGGCCCTCTCGGTAATGCACATCACTTAAGCCTTGCAAGCATTGCAACTAATGAGTTAGTTGTGAAATGATGTATTACGGAACGAGTAAAGAAACTTACCGGTAACGAGATTGAACTAGGTATTGAGATACCGACGATCGAATCTCGGGCAAATAAACATATCGATGACAAAGGGAACAACGTATGTTGTTATGCGGTCTGACCGATAAAGATCTTCGTAGAATATGTGGGAGCCAATATGAGCATCCAGGTTCCGCTATTGGTTATTGACCGGAGACGTGTCTCGGTCATGTCTACATTGTTCTCGAACCCGTAGGGTCCGCACGCTTAAGGTTTTGATGACAGTTATATTTATGAGTTTATGAGTTTTGATGTACCGAAGGAGTTCGGAGTCCCGGATGAGATCGGGAAGATGACGATGAGTCTCAAAACGGTCGAGACGTGAAGATCGATATATTGGACGACTATATTCGGACATCGGAAAGGTTCCGAATGATTCGGGTATTTTTCAGAGTACTAGAGAGTTACGGGAATTCGCAGGGGAGTATATGGGCCTTATTGGGCCAAACAGGAATAGAGGAGAGAGGCCAAAAGGAAGGAGGCGCGCGCGCCCCCTCTGGTCCGAATTGGACAAGGGGTCCAGCCCTCTTTTCCTTGTTCCTCTCCTCCTCTTTCCTTCTCTCCTACTCCAACAAGGGAAGGAGGAGTCCTACTCTTGGTGGAAGTAGGACTCCCCCCTTGGCGCGCCCTCCTCCTAGGCCGGCCGCTTCCCCCCTTGCTCCTTTATATACGGGGGCAGGGGGGCACCCCATAGACACACAAGTTGATCAGTTGATCTCTCCCAGCCATGTACGGTGCCCCCCTCCATCATATTCCACCTCGGTCATATTCATAGCGGTGCTTAGGCGAAGCCCTGCGTCGGTAGTACATCATCACCGTCACCACGCCGTCGTGCTGACGGAACTCTCCCGTGAAGCTCTGTTAGATCGGAGTTCGCGGGATGTCATTGAGTTGAACGTGTGCTGAACTCGGAGGTGTCGTGCGTTCGGTACTTGGATCGGCCAGATTGTGAAGACGTACGACTACATCAATCGCGTTGCGCTAACGCTTCCGCTTTTGGTTTACGAGGGTACGTGGACAACACTCTCCCCTCTCGTTGCTATGCATCACCATGATCTTGCGTGTGCGTAGGAATTTTTTTGAAATTACTACGTTCCCCAACAGTGGCATCCGAGCCAGGTTTTATGCGTAGATGTCATATGCACGAGTAGAACACAAGTGAGTTGTGGGCGATATAAGTCACACTGCTTACCATCATGTCATACTTTGGTTCGGCGGTATTGTTGGATGAAGCGGCCCGGACCGACATTACGCGTACGCTTACGCGAGACTGGTTCTACCGACGTGCTTTGCACACAGGTGGCTGGCGGGTGTCAGTTTCTCCAACTTTAGTTGAACCGAGTGTGGCTACGCCCGGTCCTTGAGAAGGTTAAAACAACACTAACTTGACAAACTATCGTTGTGGTTTTGATGCGTAGGTAAGAACGGTCCTTGCTCAGCCCGTAACAGCCACGTAAAACTTGCAACAACAAAGTAGAGGACGTCTAACTTGTTTTTGCAGGGCATGTTGTGATGTGATATGGTCAAGACGTGATGAGATATAAGTTGTTGTATAAGATGATCATGTTTTATTGAAGTTATTGGCAACTGGCAGAAGCCTTATGGTTGTCTCTTTATTGCATAACATGCAAGCGCCAAATAATTGCTTTACTTTATCGCTATGCAATAGCAATAGTTGCAAGAGCAATTGTTGGCGAGACAACCATGTGACGACACATTGATATAGATCAAGATGATGGAGATCATGGTGTCATGCCGGTGACGATGGAGATCATGACGATGCTTTGGAGATGGAGATCAAAGGCACAAGATGATGATGGCCATATCATGTCACATATTATGATTGCATGTGATGTTTATCTTTTATACATCTTATTTTGCTTAGTTCGGCGGTAGCTTTATAAGATAATCTCTCACTAAATTACCAAGGTATAAGTGTTCTCCCTGAGTATGCACCGTTGCGAAAGTACTTCGTGCTGAGACACCACGTGATGATCGGGTGTGATAGGCTCTACGTTCAAATACAACGGGTGCAAAACAGTTGCACACGCGGAATACTCAGGTTAAACTTGACGAGCCTAGCATATAACAGATATGGCCTCGGAACACGGAGACCAAAAGGTCGAGCGTGAATCATATAGTAGATATGATCAACATAGTGATGTTCACCATTGAAACTACTCCATCTCATGTGATGATCGGACATGGTTTAGTTGATATGGATCACGTGATCACTTAGAAGATTAGGGGGATGTCTGTCTAAGTGGGAGTTCTTAATTAATATGATTAATTGAACTTTAATTTATCATGAACTTAGTCCTAGTAGTATTAGCATATCTATGTTGTAGATCAATTGCTCGCGTTTAGCTCCCCTGTTTTATTTTTGATATGTTCCTAGAGAAAAAATATGTTGAAAAATGTTAGTAGCAATGATGCGGATTGGATCCGTGATCTGAGGATTATCCTCATTGCTGCACAGAAGAATTATGTCTTTGATGCACCGCTAGGTGACAGACCTATTGCAGGAGCAGATGCAGACGCTATGAACGTTTGGCTAGCTCAATATGATGACTACTTGATAGTTTAAGTGCACCATGCTTAAACGGCTTAGAATCGGGACTTCAAAGATGTTTTGAACGTCATGGACCATATGAGATGTTCCAGGAGTTGAAGTTAATATTTCAAGCAAATACCCGAGTTGAGAGATATGAAGTCTCCAACAAGTTCTATAGCTAAAAGATGGAGGAGAATAGCTCAAGCAGTGAGCATGTGCTCAGATTGTCTGGGTACTACAATCGCTTGAATCAAGTGGGAGTTAATCTTCCAGATAAGATAGTGATTGACAGAATTCTCTAGTCACCATCACCAAGTTAGTAGAACTTCGTGATGAACTATGATATGCAAGGAATAACGGAAATGATTCCCAAGCTCTTCGTAATGCTGAAATCAACGAAGGTAGAAATCAAGAAAAATATCAAGTGTTGATGGTAGACAAGACCACTAGTTTCAAGAAAAGGGCAAAGGGAAGAAGGGGAACTTGAAGAAGAACGGCAAGCAAGTTGCTGCTCAAGTGAAGAAGCCCAAGTCTGGTCCTAAGCCTGAGACTAAGTGCTTCTACTACAAAGGGACTGGTCACTGAAAGCGGAACTGCCCCAAGTATTTAGCGGATAAGAAGGATGGCAAAGTGAAAAATGCTATATTTGATATACATCTAATTGATGTGTACTTTACTAGTGTTTATAGCAACCCCTCGGTATTTGATACTGGTTCAGCTGCTAAGAGTAGTAACTCGAAACGGGAGTTGCAGAATGAACAAAGACTAGTTAAGGGTGAAGTGACGATGTGTGTTGGAAGTGGTTCCGAGATTGACATGATCATCATCGCACACTCCCTATACCTTCGGGATTAGTGTTGAACCTAAATAAGTGTTATTTGGTGTTTGCGTTGAGCATGAATATGATTTGATCATGTTTATTGCAATACGGTTATTCATTTAAGTAAGAGAATAAATTATTGTTCTGTTTACATGAATAAAACCTTATATGGTTACACACCCAATGAAAATGGTTCGTTGGATCTCGATCGTAGTGATACACATATTCATAATATTGAAACCAAAAGATGCAAAGTTAATAATGATAGTGCAACTTATTTGTGGCACTGCCGTTTAGGTCATATTGGTGTAAAGCGCATGAAGAAACTCCATGTTGATGGACTTTTGGAATCACTTGATTATGAATCACTTGATGCTTGCGAACCATGCCTCATGGGCAAGATGACTAAGACTCCGTTCTCCGGAACAATGGAGCGAGCAACCGACTTATTGGAAATAATACATACTGATGTATGCGGTCCGATGAGTGTTAAGGCTCACGGCAAGTATCGTTATTTTCTGACCTTCACAGATGATTTGAGCACATATGGGTATATCTACTTAATGAAACACAAGTCTGAAACATTTGAAAAGTTCAAAGAATTTCAGAGTGAAGTGGAGAATCATCGTAACAAAAATAAAAGTTTCTACGATATGATCGCAGAAGAAAAATATTTGAGTTGCGAGTTTGGCCTTCAGTTAAAACAACGTGAAATAGTTTCACTACTCACGCCACCTAGAACACCACAGTGTAATGGTGTGTCCGAACATCATAACCGTACTTTATTAGATATTGTGCGATCTATGATGTCTCTTACCAATTTACCACTATCGTTTTGGGGTTATGCATTAGAGACAGCTACATTCACGTTAAATAGGGCACCATCTAAATCCGTTGAGACAACACCGTATGCACTATGGTTTGGCAAGAAACCTAAGCTGTCGTTTCTTAAAGTTTGAGGTTGCAATGCTTATGTGAAAATTTTTCAATCTGATAAGCTCAAACCCAAATCGGAGAAGTGCGTCTTCATAGGATACCCAAAATAAAATGTTGGGTACACCTTCTATCACAGATCCGAAGGCAAGATATTCATTGCTGAGAATGGATCCTTTCTAGAGAAGGAATTTCTCTTGAAAGAAGTGAGTGGGAGGAAAGTAGAACTTGATGAGGTAACTGTACCTGCTCCCTTATTGGAAAGTAGTACATCACAGAAACCGGTTTCTGTGACACCTATACCAATTAGTGAGGAAGCTAATGATAATGATCATGAAACTTCAGATCAAGTTACTACCGAACCTCGTAGATCAACCGGAGTAAGATCTGCACCAGAGTGGTATGGTAATCCTATTCTGGAAGTCATGCTACTAGATCATGATGAACCTACGAACTATGAAGAAGCGATGGTGAGCCCAGATTCCGCAAAATGGCTAGAAGCCATGAAATCTGAGATGGGATCCATGTATGAGAACAAAGTGTGGACTTTGGTTGACTTGCCTGTTGATCGGCAAGCAATTGAGAATAAATGGATCTTCAAGAAGAAGACTGACGCTGACGGTAATTTTACTGTCTACAAAGCTAGAGTTGTCGCAAAAAGGTTTTCGACAAGTTCAAGGTGTTGACTACGATGAGAATTTCTCACTCGTATCTATGCTTAAGTCTGTCCGAATCATGTTAGCTATTGCCGCATTTTATGAAATCTGGCAAATGGATAAACAAAACTGCATTCCTTAATAGGATTTATTAAAGAAGAGTTGTATATGATGCAACCAGAAGGTTTTGTCGATCCTAAAGGTACTAACAAAATATGCAAGCTCCAGCGATCCATCTATGGACTGGTGCAAGCATCTCGGAGTTGGAATATACGTTTTGATAAGTTGATCAAAGCATATAGTTTTATACAGACTTGCGGTGAAGCCTGTATTTACAAGAAAGTGAGTGGGAGCACTACAACATTTCTGATAAGTATATGTATGACATATTGTTGATCGGAGATGATGTAGAATTATTCTGCAAAGCATAAAGGAATGTTTGAAAGGATTTTTTTTCAAAGAAAGACCTCGGTGAAGCTGCTTACATATTGAGCATCAAGATCTATAGAGATAGATCAATACGCTTGATAAGTTTTTCAATGAGTACATACCTCGACAAGATTTTTAAGTAGTTCAAAATGGAACAGTCAAAGAAGGAGTTCTTGCCTGTGTTACAAGGTGTGAAGTTGAGTAAGACTCAAAACCCGACCACGGCATAAGATAGAGAGAGAATGAAAGTCATTCCCTATGCCTCAGCCATAGGTTCTATAAAGTATGCCATGCTGTGTACCAGACCTATTGTATACCCTGCCCTGAGTTTGGCAAAGGAGTACAATAGTGATCTAGAAGTAGATCACTGGACATTGGTCAAAATTATCCTTAGTGGAATAAGGATATGTTTCTCGATTATGGAAGTGACAAAAGGTTCGTCGTAAAGGGTTACGTCGATGCAAATTTTGACACTGATCCAGATGACTCTAAATCTCAATCTGGATACATATTGAAAGTGGGAGCAATTAGCTAGAGTAGCTCTGTGCAGAGCATTGTTGACATAGAAATTTGCAAAATACTTACGGATCTGAATGTGGCAGACCCGTTGACTAAACTTCTCTCACAAGCAAAACATGATCACACCTCTAGTAAACCCTTTGGGTGTTGGTCACATGTCGATGTGAACTATGGGTGTTAATCACATGGTGATGTGAACTATTGGTATTAAATCACATGGCGATGTGAACTAGATTATTGACTCTAGTGCAAGTAGGAGACTGAAGGAAATATGCCCTAGAGGCAATAATAAAGTTATTATTTATTTCCTTATATCATGATAAATGTTTATTATTCATGCTAGAATTGTATTAACCGGAAACATAATACATGTGTGAATACATAGACAAATAGAGTGTCACAAGTATGCCTCTACTTGACTAGCTCGTTGATCAAAGATGGTTATGTTTCCTAACCATAGACATGAGCTGTCATTTGATTAACGGGATCACATCCTGAAAGCACAAGTGCTCCCTAGGTGGTTTTGATAATTGATGACAACATATCTCTTGTTGGACTAACATTTCGATCTAGCATGTTTCAGATAAGTTCAACAATGGAGTGGCATGGACTAAAGGTTGTGGGAACTCCTTCAAGATGCTAAGGACAAAGGATTGGCAAAAGCTTCAAGCTCAAGACTCCTCATTTTACATTTTAGTGATCCAAGATCACATTGAGTCTTTAGGAAAAGCCAATACTATCAAGGAGGGATGAGGTGTTGCTTAATGAGCCTCTTGCTTCATGTGCTTAGTGATATGCTCCAAAACCCTCAACTACTTTCCCATATCCACATATGACCTAAACCCTAAGCCAAACTCGGTCCTACCGATTCTTCCTATCCGGCGCCACCGAGTTTCACTTGTCATAAGCCATTGCCAAACCCTAGCAATTCGGTTCTACCGATAGGGATCTCGGTCTCACCGAGATGGGATTGCAAACTCTCTGTTTCCCTTTCGTAACTTTTCGGTCTCACCGAAAGAGCGAATCGGTCCCACCGAGATTGCAATGTAAATTCAGTGTTTCCTTTTGTAACTTTTCGGTCTCACCGAAAGAGCAAATCGGTCCCACCGAGTTTGCCTGACCAACTCTCTGGTTAGCTAATTACCAACTTCGGTCTCACCGAGTTTGTGTAATCGGTCTCACCGAGATTACGTTATGCCCCAACCCTAACCATATCGGTCCTACCGAGTTGCATGTCAGTCCCACCGAAAATCTCTAACGGTCACTAGGTTTACATTTCGGTCCGACCGAGTTGTTGATTCGGTCCCACCGAGATTGGAAAACTGTGTGTAACGGTTGGATTTTGTGTGGAGGCTATATATACCCCTCCACCTCCTCTTCATTCGTGGAGAGAGCCATCAGAACACATACACCATTCCAACTCATATGTTCTGAGAGAGAACCACCTACTCATGTGTTGAGACCAAGATATTCCATTCCTACCATATGAATCTTGATCTCTAGCCTCCAAGTTGCTTTCCACTCAAATCTTCTTTCCACAAAATCCAAATCCTATGAGAGAGAGTTGAGTGTTGGGGAGACTATCATTTGAAGCACAAGAGCAAGGAGTTCATTACCTACACACCATTTGTTACTTCTTGGAGAGTGGTGTCTCCTAGATTGGCTAGGTGTCACTTGGGAGCCTCCGACAAGATTGTGGAGTTGAACCAAGGAGTTTGTAAGGGCAAGGAGATCGCCTACTTCGTGAAGATCTACCGCTAGTGAGGCAAGTCCTTCGTGGGCGATGGCCATGGTGGGATAAACAAGGTTGCTTCTTCGTGGACCCTTGTGGGTGGTTGCTTCTTCGTGGACCCTTCGTGGGTGGAGCCCTGTGTGGACTCGCGCAACCGTTACCCTTGTGGTGGAGCCCTCCGTGGACTCTCGCAACCGTTACCCTTTGTGGGTTGAAGTCTCCATCAACGTGGATGTAGGATAGCACCACCTATCCGAACCACGGGAAAAACATCCATGTCTCCAATTGCGTTTGAATTCTCCAAACCCTTCCCTTTACATTCTTGCAAGTTGCATGCTTTACATTCCGCTGCTCATATACTCTTTGCATGCTTGCTTGATATGTATTGTGTGTGTTGAAATTGTGCCTAAACTCCACTTAAACCGAAAAAGCTTAAAAATTGCAACTTTAGCATTAAGTGTCTAATCACCCCCCTCTAGACACATCTACTTCTAGATCCTACAAGTGGTATCAGAGCTTTGGTCTCCATTGCCTTGGTTTAATCACCATTGGAGGAAGATGGATGTGTCTACATTAGGGAGTCTTAGACATAGAGTGCCTATTCTTGATGGAGAGTATTTTCATGAGTGGAAAAATGAGATGCTTGTAATCTTCAATCAATATCATTTGAACAAGTATATTGCTAGCCCTTGTGCATCTCATATTGATCCTTTGCATCCTACCCTAGATGAAGATATTGACATGATTCGCAATCTTATAAATATTGAGCTCATCATTAGAGGATTGCCCAAAAATTTGATTGCTAGTTTGCCTACTCAAAATTGTGCCTATACTATATGGAAATTTCTTGAGGAACGATTTCCTGATCATTCCTTGAAAACTTTGGATGAAATTCTCCATAAATCTATTGCCTTGAGTAAGATGAACTCTAGTGATCCTAGTTTTGGTAATTGTCTATTTGAACTTACCAATCTTAAGCATGCTAAAGGAGATGTTGGAATCATTAATGATATCATATTCAAAGCTATAAGAATTCATAAAAGTGACCACTTTGATGATCATTTATCTAATGAATTACCCTCTCTAGGAAATGATGAGTCACAAGATCACGATGAACATGAATATTATGATGATGATAGTGACTTCGATCTTGATGATGCAATGAGACATTTTGGTCTTATGGCAAATCTTCGGGGATATGAATCAGGAGGAAAGGAATGGGTTCTTGATAGTGGATGTACTGATCATATGACCGGAGATGAAGAGATGTTTCGTGAGCTTGCTGAAAATGACGGCCCTCGAAAATATGTCACCTTTGGTGATAATTCAAAGGGTAAAGTGGTTGGCCTTGGTAAGGTGGCCATCTCACATGATAGTTCCATTCAAAATGTCATGCTCGTTGAATCTCTTGGCTACAACTTACTTTCAGTATCTAGACTTGCTGATTTCGGTTTGAATGTCCTATTTACTGAGGTAGATTGCCAAGTATTTCGTCGAGACAATCATAAAATGGTCTTTACGGGTATGCGTAGAGGTGATCTTTACATTGTCGATTTCTCTAAAAAGGCACAACCTAAAACTTGCTTTGTTTCTAAATCCTCAAAAGGTTGGTTGTGGCATAGACGACTAGGTCACGTTGGCATGAGAAACCTTGACAAGATTATTAAAGGAAATCATATCCTTGGAGTCAACGATGTCATATTTGATAAGGATAGACTTTGCAGTGCTTGTCAAGCAGGTAAACAGGTTGGAGGAAGACATCCCGTGAAGAACATCATGACCACAAGGAGGCCACTCGAGCTACTTCACATGGATCTTTTTGGTCCCAACGCCTACAAGAGTCTCGGTGGAAATTCTTTTGGTCTAGTTATAGTTGATGATTTTTCAAGATTTACGTGGGTGTTCTTTCTTAATGACAAGTCGCAGGTCCAGAAGATCTTCAGAAACTTCGCTAGGAAGGCCCAAAATCAGTTTGATGTGAAGATCAAGAAGGTTCGGAGTGACAATGGAACGGAGTTCAAGAACGCAAATGTGGACACCTTTCTTGATGAAGAAGGGATTTCACACGAGTTCTCGGCTACGTACACACCTCAACAAAATGGAGTTGTTGAGAGGAAGAACCGGACGCTCATCGAAATGGCAAGAACGATGCTTGATGAATACAAGACGCCAAAGCACTTTTGGGCAGAAGCGGTTGAGACAGCTTGTCACGCAACAAATCGCTTATATCTTCACAAGCTACTCAGCAAGACGGCATACGAGCTTCTCACCGGTAACAAACCCCAAGTTGGATACTTTCAGTTTTCGGCTCAAAGTGCTACATTCTTGATAAGCATCGTCGTTCAAAGTTTGCTCCTAAATCTCATGAAGGTTTTCTACTTGGTTATGGCTCAAACTCTCACACTTACCGTGTCTACAACAATTTCACCCGAAAGGTTGAAGAGACGGTAGATGTGAAGTTTGATGAATCTAATGGCTCGTAAGTAGAGCAATTGCCAATTGATGTAGGAGACAAAGATCCTTCAGAAGCAATTCAAGACTTGTCCATTGGCAAAATTCTTCCAACGGAGGTGAAGGAGAGTACTTCATCTGTCCAAGTGGAAGCTTCTACTTCACAACAAGGTGAACCAAGAATCGACACGGAAGCATCCACAAGTGGGACACACCAAGATGAAGAAAACGAGGAAATACGTCAAGACGAACATCAACAACCTCCTTCTCCACCACGACAAGAGAACGACGACGTCAACAATGAAGAAGGCCAAGAAGAAGAACAAGATGAAGAAGATGTTCAACGAAGACCCAAGCAAAAGCTCTCACGAGTTCGAGAAAGAATTGCCAAAGATCATCCCGTCGAGCAAATCCTCAATGATATACAAACCGGGAGAATCACTCGCTCAAAAACTCGTTTAGCTAACTTTTGTGAAAACTATTCATTCATCTCTAGCATTGAACCTATGAAGGTTGAAGAAGCATTGGAAGATCCGGATTGGATAAACGCTATGCATGAAGAGCTACATAATTTTGAGAGAAACCAAGTTTGGACATTGGTCGAGAAGCCCGACAACAACCACAACATCATTGGTACCAAATGGGTGTTTCGCAACAAGCAAGATGAATATGGACAAGTGGTTCGCAACAAAGCACGTCTCGTCGCCCAAGGGTACACACAAGTCGAAGGTATGGACTATGGTGAGACATATGCTCCCATTGCTAGACTTGAGTCCATTCGCATCTTACTTGCCTATGCTAATCACCATAATATCACCTTGTACCAAATGGACATTAAAAGTGCTTTTCTAAATGGTGAAATAGAGGAGGAAGTTTATGTCAAACAACCTCCCAGCTTTATCAACCCTAAGAAACCAAATCATGTTTACAAACTTCACAAAGCTCTTTATGGTCTTAAACAAGATCCTAGAGCATGGTATAAATGCTTGACCAAGTTCCTTACTACAAGTGGTTTTGAAATTGGTAAAATTGATTCTACTCTTTTTACTAAAAGGGTTAATGGAGAAATATTTGTATTCCAAATTTATGTTGATGATATCATATTTGGTTCAACTAACCCTCTCTTTAGTGAAAAGTTTGGAAAGCTAATGTCAGAAAAGTTTGAGATGTCTATGATGAGTGAACTCAAATTCTTTCTCGGGTTGCAAATCAAGCAAACTAAGGAAGGTACATTTGTCTCTCAAACAAAGTACACCAAGGACTTATTCAAGAAGTTCAATATGCAAGAATGCAAAGGTATGTCTACACCCATGCCTACTAGTGGACATAATGATTTAACCAAAGATGGTGAACCGGTTGATCAAAAGGTTTATCGCTCTATGATTGGTTCATTGTTATACCTATGTGCTTCACGTCCCGATATTATGCTAAGTGTGTGCATGTGTGCACGATATCAAGCTGCTCCTAAAGATTGTCATCTTAAGGCTGTGAAAAGGATAGTGAGATATTTAATCCATACACCAAATTTTGGCATTTGGTATCCTAAGAGGTCTTCTTTTGATCTTGTTGGCTATTCTAACTCGGATTATGCCGGAGACAAGGTTGATAGAAAGTCTACTTCGGGTACTTGTCAATTTCTTGGTAGATCTCTTGTGTCTTGGTCTTCCAAGAAACAAAACTCGGTATCCTTATCCACCGCCGAAGCGGAATACATTGCCGCTGGTTCATGTTGTGCTCAGTTACTTTGGATGACCCAAACTCTTAAAGATTATGGGATTTATGTGAAACATGTTCCACTGCTTTGTGACAATGAAAGTGCTATCAAAATTGGTCATAATCCTGTACAACATTCTCGAACTAACCATATTGAAGTTCGTCATCATTTCATTCGAGATCATGTTGCTAAGGGTGACATCAATCTTAAGCATGTTCGCACCGATAAGCAATTAGCGGATATATTCACTAAACCACTTGATGAGAAAGTGTTTTGCAGGTTGAGAGGAGAATTGAACATCATTGATGCTTCGAACTTGGAGTAGAAACTCCATTGGATACATGCAAGACATGAGCTTATGACTAATCCATGATATATCTCTTATGATAACTATCTTATGTCTTGGATATATTTGCACCTTGCATGTTGTCTAACCCATGGTAGGTGCTTGGTTGAATCTAATTCCATGAGATTGCGACTCACTCACATCTTGAGCAATCTCTACAAGACCAAGACTCTACACAATAGTGGTTGAAGACAAGGAAGCACAAAACCACTCAAACATATCCTTTGACAAATCTATGTTAAGCTCATGATTGTCATTTTTGGATACACAAGTGCTCTTCCTTGCAAGAACTAACCCATGTAGGTAGATGAACTCAAACTCCAAGTGGTGCTCCCAACTCTTGATGAGCTACATCAACCTTGAGC